>NW_017537312.1:87713-89320 GCF_001853355.1 Bactrocera latifrons
TTTTAGTTTTTATGGAAATATTATTTACTTTTATATAAAAAATCAATACATTTCGCATTCTGCTATAATTTTTCAACCTAATCTAGTCTTTCATTTCAAAATTAGTTTGAAAATATATACTATATTTTTACTGAGAAAAAGGGGTGTATGAATACGAATTTTGCTGGCTATAACTCACAAACGGCTGAACCGATTTGGCTGAAAATTGGTGGAGAGGTACCTTAGAACCAGGGTAAGGACATAGGATACTTTTATCTCTTTATGTTAAAATTTAATACAACTCATAAATATAAAAATTATATTTCAAATCATAAGCATTTGTTCAAAATTTATGTAAGAATTATTTGAAAATTTTAGTTATTAAAAAATTGAAAGAAATAAGTAAAAAATTTCGTATCCTCACCTGCTTAGTATATAGGTTATACTGATTTTGCTCCTGAACCAGCAGTTTTTTTTTTAGAACGAACCCGTCAGATATATTTAATATCACAAAAAAAAAATTTGCCTTGGCATTTTCGTCGTCAAGGCATTGCGGATACTTTATTAGGTTATGAGCGAAAGACGCAAGTGCATTCATAACAAACCAAACGCGATATCCAGCA
Organism: Bactrocera latifrons; assembly: GCF_001853355.1. Lineage (NCBI taxonomy): Eukaryota > Metazoa > Arthropoda > Insecta > Diptera > Tephritidae > Bactrocera > Bactrocera latifrons. The sequence goes on from NW_017537312.1 coordinate 88,316, forward strand.
GAAAAATATAGCGGAATAAGTGGTGTGTTGAAGTGCAATATTTAAACAGTATGAACGCTGAAGTATATGCGTACAATTTCAAACTAATTCTTCTTAAAAAAGTAATAAAATTGCTAAATATTGGGAATAGTAGAGTAGAACTGCAAGCAAATACGCAGCGCAATGAATTAAAACTGGGGACGGTAGTCAGTAGGTGAATATTATACCACGTACATYCCAAAACTCTGATGTTATAACATTGCCAGCCGACTTTTTTTGTCTTTCCACGCTTAAAAACCGTTTCATAATATACCGTCCACTACGCTGACTATCGATTGGRCTCGGTTTATTTCACTCGTTCACAGTATTTTCGCCCAAAACCAATGTTTTATTAACAAACGAAATTTTGATTCACAATAATAATAACACTGGCCCACGAAAAGAAGAAGATAAAAAATTGGTGCAGAGATAGTGTCAACGGTTTTGRACTAAGTGTCAATTGGTAAAACTAAATTATTTTTMATTTTTTYCCCTAAGTGTCGTTTCCGATCTACGCTCACTTTTGAATATTGGCTGTAATCAGTACTTTAACTAGTTCTCTTTGCTAACTTATCGGAACAGTTGTGTAAATACTCGTATATATATTTATTCTAACACCATATCTTCATCRCGAGGAAGTTGTCTTAAGTAGCCAAATGTGTTTTGTTTCATATGTGGTGAATACACAGTTAAAAAATATGGAAARCCTATAACGGATTTTGTAAAAAAGACCTATTTTTCTTAATTTAACTCAAAAATTGTAATATATACCTCAAATGGTTTATAAATGGTTTAAAAAATGTGAATACTTGAGACAGTTGCTAATTCAACAAAATTGAAAGAGGAGTATGAAAATATGGCACTCGTGTTAGACAAAGTCACACATAAGGAACACCAAAAGGGTATTCGTGTTGATCTTAAAATGGTCAATTTCTTACTAGGCCAGCAGAATGGGAACACCAAATGCCCATCAACAGTGGGAAAAAA
>NW_017537312.1:90785-91932 GCF_001853355.1 Bactrocera latifrons
GCTGGTTCCAAGATAGACGAAATTATCTACGACTTCAAAGTTATGACTGTCAACAGTAACGTGAGTGCCAAGTCGCGAGTGCGACGACTGTTTGTTTGATGACAGGAGATATTTCCATAATTGCGACATAACATGTTTTCGCAAACGAATTACTGCCTCTCCATCTTCGCCGTGTTTGAATAGCTCGGTCGGCAATCCATCGGCCCCCGCCGCTTTGTTGTTCTTCAGGCGGGTGATTTCTATTCGAACTTCTTCCTGGTCGGGCAATGGAACGTCTGCTCCATCGTCATCGATTGGGGAATCGAGTTCGCCTTCTCCTGGGGTTGTGCGTTCGCTACCATTCAGCAGGCTAAAGAAGTGTTCYCTCGATAATTTAAGTATGCTCTGGGCATCGGTGACTAGATCACCTTTGGGGGTTCTACAAAAGTATGCTTCGGGCTTAAAACCTTGTGTAAGTCGCCGCATTTTTTCGTAGAATTTTCGARCATTACCCCTGTCGGCCAGCTTATCAAGCTATTCGTACTCACGCATTTCGGCCTCTTTCTTTTTCTGTCTGTAAATGCGTCTCGCTTCCCCCTTCAACTCTCGGTATCTCGTAGTCATGTGTAGAAGTTCACGCAAGTGAGGAAAGTTCTCTGATCGCCATTCACCTGGGAGTGTCCAGAAACGATTCTTTTACATATGACTCAAGCAGCTCACGGCTTCCGGTCTTTGACCAAGTATCCTCTGGGTAGCCTAAGAACATCCGTTTGAAGGCGAGCTAAAGTGAGAAGGCGAAATATCCCCTACGTAGGGTTGTGCGCTGGGCTTGGGACCCGCCACGTAAAAAAAACACCCCCAATGAAAAATTCAGAAACAGCCTCGGATGAATATCAGTTTAAAGCAAAATGTTCTATCTGTGCAATAACTTTTTCAATTGATAAAAGTGGCATAGGTCAAGTAAGATTCAAAATTGTTTAATACGTGGTTTTTAGTTTAAAGTTATCATTATTTTAGATAAAACAGCATAGTGAATCTAACACGCACGCAAGTAAATTAAAAATTACGCAACAATCTTCAATTTTAAATAATTTTCTACGATTTTGTACTGCTGAATCAAACGAATCTAAACAAACAAGGGCTGCTGAGTTAGCCTTAGTTTACCATA
>NW_017537312.1:93127-94455 GCF_001853355.1 Bactrocera latifrons
AAATTTAGATGAAATTTTGCTGAGTTTTTCTTTTTTTGCCCAAAGTTTGAAATTAAGATTTTTATGGGTTTTGTTAGATAAAGAGCAATATTTGAAGAATAATAATATGCTCTTAACAAACAAAAGAAAAATAGACAAAATTTATCAATATGTCGCAAATCTATTTTATAGCCGATAAAATATAATTTACGACGAATCTAATATTGGTAATATTTTTTAAGTTTGTTTTTTTTAATATTGCTTTTGTTTTCAAAAAACTTAAAGTGGGATTGAACTATTTAATGTTTCATTATTGGTATTCAATCAAATGCTTTTTGAACTGTATACGGTTAATTGCGGTTATACGAATACCATTTTTTGTTTGTTTGTTTAAAACTGACTGGATTTGAATTGTTTTGTTATGTTTTTATATCTTTTTTTTAATAAAGAATTAAAGAATCAATTGTTGACTTTTTATGAAAAATACTGTATTTTTATTGAAAATACTATATAAAATGAGGAAAAATACTATATTGCATAGTTTGAGAGCTGGCAACCCTAGCTGTACGTAAGGAGTTTGAAATGCCGTCCCACAGTTCGCTTATACCGAGTTGTTGACGAGAGCTCTCAGAGAGGAGGAAGCGAGAGCAGAGCGAGTAGAAAATAGTTCGGCTATTTGTTGTGATTGCAGCTTCTCGACGTCGAACCTTCCTTGTGTTTGTTGGCGTGCGTTTTTTACTGCACAGAGGCGGGTGCGAATCTTGGCTGCAACAAGATAGTGGTCCAAGTCGATGTTAGGACCTCGGAGAGCACGCACATCTAAAACACTGGAGACGTGTCTTCCGTCTATCACAACATGATCGAWCTGGTTGGTGGTTTTTCGATCCGGAGACAGCCAGGTAGCTTGATGAATCTTCTTATGCTGGAATCTACTACTACAGATAACCATATTTCGGGCAACGGCGAAGTCGATCAGCCTCAACCCATTTGGGGATGTTTCCTCGTGGAGGCTGAATTTACCGACCGTGTTGCCAAAGATACCTGCTTTGCCCACTCTGGCGTTAAAGTCGCCAAGCACGATTTTGACATCGTGGCGGGGGCAGCTCTCATAAGTGCTTTCCAAGCACTCATAAAAGGCATCTTTGTTCACATCGTCCTTTTCTTCCGTCGGGGCGCGGGCGCAACTCAGCGATATGTTGGCGGGTGGTTTTTTTACATGGCGAGTCCCAAACCCAGCTCACAACTCTATGTAGGAGTATTTCGCCTTCTTACTTTAGCTCGCCTTCAAAGGGATGTTCTTAGGCTACCCAGATGATACTTGGTCAAAGACCGGAAGTCGTGAGCTGCTT
>NW_017537312.1:95819-107392 GCF_001853355.1 Bactrocera latifrons
CTTCGCCAATTTGGCTGCCATATTGCCTTGTGATGCTTCGGCTATTTAGACAATTGTTGTTTTTTGTAGAACAACGCTTAAATTTTTCGTTGGTTACATATTCACATGTGTGCGCATATGTATGTTTGTATGCTTGTATTATTTTTTTTTCGGAAGTGTATACAAATATATATACATATGAATGTACATATGTGTATATATGAATGTAGGAACATGCAGATCAATGGGCGCGCATGTAATAATTATATTGATAAGTGATAAAATCATTATTTGAATTTCTGAACGCGCACATGCGTATACAATCAATCATATGAGCAGATAATAAGATTAATATGATAGACCAGAGAACTTAAAGCATAGAGAAGGTGCAAATTTAACTCTGTATGATGTTCGATTGGACGGCTAACAGAACTTATAAGATTGTGATAGGGAATTGTTCGGCATCGAACCTGCACCTTCTCTATGCTTCAAGTTCTCTGCTTAAACTAAGACTTACCGATTCGGGTTAAACCACCGAAATAAAAGCCCTTTGCTGGATAAAATCCGTGTCAATTCCAATGCGTAGAGCCGGCTGTTGTGGAAATTGCTTTACTGTTTTTTTTGTGTGGGGGTTTTCGACCCGCTTGCCTGTTTTCACGTAACCTTTTCGGTGTGACTTCTACAGCACGCAGTAATACCTGATTGTGTGGACCGGGGTTTTTGAGCTGAAAGTAATCCTGTGTGTTTGCATGCAGCTTCGCGCTACTGCTATGGAGTTCCCTCCTAGGATTATTTATGGAGCGCTGTGGAAGACTCATCATATTTATGTGTATATGTTATTTTATTTGTTAATTTAACAAGTTACCGTTTTGTTATCTTTAACTTTATTAACTAACTATAACTATTTAGTTAATATTTAAATTTTTTATTATTAACAAATTAACATTTAAGATAAATATTAAAATTAATTAACTACTTAAAATAATATTTAAAAACTACGTTTAAAGTAAAATATTGTAATTTAAAATGTCCTTATACAACAAATTTACAAGAGAAAACTAATAATTTGCTTTTTATTATTGCATCTGAAACTAATTTCMGCTATGAAAATTAAGACAAATTTAATGTGTTATTAAAACCAATATAATATCAGAAACCAAATATAATATTTTGCTTCTTCCGTATAAAAATTATAGTTTTAAAAATTTATGGAAATTAAAATATACAATTAACAACTAATAAAAATAAGTAGTAATAAAAAATCGATCCTAATTTTTTCTGCTTAAATCTATTGTGACTTGAAGCCACAAATCTCCTAAGTTCCCAGTAGAGTGTGGTTTTGCCCTTGTCATGAAATATATGTATCTYGGGAAAAACGTTATAAGTTAAGTCAAACAAATATATACATATTAGTAAAAAGATCTACCGAAAACTAGCCCTTAGTAGGGATTCCTTATCTTTGGGCTCCGCTAGATTATAGTGATACATCATATCGTCCGAAAACAGACTTTGCACTACGCTGTTAACACTTCCTTTGGAGCCCTTTCCGATTTATTTTTTAAATGAAAAATTACATTCATGACTGTGTCTTTTAGGGGTTTTTCTATGACCGTGGTATGGTCGTCAACACCACTTATTAATTTTGCAACACGGGTCTCAATAGCATCCAGCTTATGAATTATATCTGAAATAYAAAAATATATTTTTATAAAGYAAATACTAATATATTTGTGTAATGACACATTATACCGCCGTGGCCGCCGTGGCCGCCAGACGATGATGAAGGTACCACTACTTTATRTGAAAAGAAAATATCGTTAAAAATGCAAAATAAATATTTGTGGGGCTCAAAGGTTGTGAGCATTCCACTTCGGAATCGATTTCCTCTATAAGTTCACCTTCGAMATTCATTCTATGAAAAATCATTAAAAGGTTGATGAATGAGTGGAACTAAAAGAAASTTCTCATCTAAATATATTATATTATATTTAATATATAGCCTGCTTTAAATTCCCCCGTTTTCTGAATCTCTACCTACAAATATACCTTCATCTGCAGAAGCAACTGGCTTTTCAAAATAACCATAATTCTCAGATTATAGAAAGTCTATATAAACATYGCCCTCTATTTTTTCACCAATGATTCTTATGGGCCCCGTTTATYTGAAACTTTATAATATGCTACAAACATAATCTTTCTCCATAATATATAGTTTTTAATTGTTGCAATACTATATCCTTTTAGCTATATCTCTTTACAATTTTCTTTAAAGCTATAAATCTCAAACTTATACGGCGTCAGCTAGATGTAAATGTTGTATACTCGAAAACAAGTTAACAAGCCTTTGCAAAAGGAACTCTGTTGATTTCGGATTCCCTATTTCAATAAAGTCTGGCAGTATTCGACAGAATTCGAACAACACAAAGTTTGCCAAATACCGCAGCTTCACAATCATTACGGAAATATTTACCTAAGAGATAAGCAAATTTTAATAACTTCTTAATTACACCTATGTAAGTGTACTAAATGCATTGCTTCCGAAGGAAAATGTGAAACCATATTAAAAATTGCAGATTCTAATATAATTTCTTTCTGCCTATACGCTATGGTGTTCCGCAGCTCTCCTAATTCTAAAACAGTTCGCGCTAATTTCACATTGGTTGAAAAACTAACTCTCCCTTTCCTCTTATCGTTGTGCAGGGGCTTATGTGCAATGCGGTTTCGGCATCTACCAATCTTCATGAGCGATGTTGCTTGGCATCTCTCCTGGAGGCTGGCAGAAGTTGCATTTGTGCGGCGACCAGGAGCTACCACCTCCTAATCCAGGGTGTTATGCGACTCCCGTGCCCATTTAATGATTTGCAGCCAGGAGGTTAATTCAGCTGCATTCGAACGGAGCCTTCCCAACACCAGGCCGAATTGGGAAGTAACCCTGGCCTTACCGCGTCATGCAGCTCTGTCGTGGAGGACCTTTACTTTCCCTTTAGTAACGACAGCTCACCGCGTTAAGCCAAGAAAGGGCTAGGATATTTTATGGATGGCAGTGTGGATTACGGCGGAGATGAGGACTGACCCTTCTTCGAACCGACCCTATGGTGGTCATCAGCGTGGAAGTTGCCCAGGTGAACCTGCATCACGCGGCGGCAGCCTCGGCTGTCTTAGAGATCGGAAGAAGGGACATTTATGACCAGCGCAGAAGATAGAGCTACGACGCGTCTGCGAGYGCATTTCCCCGAAACAATTCGGGAAGTCTAATACTATCCGTCGTCGAACACAAGCCATCTCGCTCGGATTGGATACTCGCCAGGCAATTATTTACTGTAGAATCGATTAAGTGGGCCATTTCTTCGTTCGAGAAATTCAAGTCTAGCAGGATCTACTGCCATACGTTGTTCGGCTTATGATGGATAGCCATCCCTGAATTATTGAGGACTGCCAAGGTGACCTTCATACCCAAAGTAGGAAGGAATTAGTCTAACTTCTTTCTTACTAAAAATTATGGGAAAGATCCTACATCATGAAATAAGAACGAAAGCACTGAAAATTGCACCCCTGCATGCTGCTCAGCATACATACAGARCAAGCAGATCGAGCAATACTGCTCTGTAAAAGTTAATCTCGAAGATAGAGAATTCGCTGGAGACAGAAGAAGTGATGCTGGGAGCCTTCCTAGACATCGAAGGCGATTTTGACCACACGTCTGACATGAGTGTGAGGGGAGTGCTGTCCCCCCTGCAGAAATTCTAGCACTGACAATGGAATCCACTGCCAAGGGTACGCGGACGATGTTGTAATTATAGTCAAAGGCAAATTCGAGGACACTCTGCGACCTACTACAAAGAGGTTTAAACTTGGCAAAAGGGTGGTGTAGTGGGGTTGAGTTGAACATCAATCCCTCTAAGATAACCATCGTCCCGTTCACGAGACGTAGGTCCCTACCCGGTCTCAGAAACCTTACACTTGGAGGCATAGAGATAGAGATGACCAACGTGGTCAAATATCCTGGTCTCACGCTGGATTCCACTTTGAGGTGGAAGCAGTATGATGCAATCGGCTAACGGGAAAATCTTGAGGTTGGAATTCAAGGATTGTTAGGTGGTTGTATACCATTATTTTGCGACCGATAATCACGTGTGGGGTGGGGCCTGGATCTCAAAATCTCCGCAGACGTCGGTAGGGCTCCAACTATCGAAGCCGCAACGACTAGCTTGTGTTTGCATGTTAGGTGCAATGGGCACTTGAAGTCATGCTTTAACTCACACCGCTTCATTTAGTGATCGGTCATATAGCCAAGCAAACACTTCTGTAAATAACGGCAGAAGTAAAAGGCAAAGGTAAAGTAATCTCATCCTAGAGGATGAAGGAACTAAGTCTCGCTATACCATTGGCCTTTCTCCCGAGGGACAGCATTACCAAAAACGTTAACTTCACGAAATGTTCAAGGTTACCCTTGTCAGCGAAGATGAGTGGAACGATTCCACTCTAGAGCAGCTTGTGAGGAATAATAGGATCAAGTGGTACACTGATGGCTTGAAAGCGTCGTAGGGAATTGGTGTAGGGATCGCAGGTTCACGCACTAAGCTTTCCATACCTATGGGAAGTTTTCCGAGCATTTTTCAGACAGAAGTTTTTGCCATAAGTCGGTGCATAGAAGTAAACCTCCAACGCAAGTATCGCAATGAGAATATAAACATACCTAGCGATAGTCAAGCAGCACTAAGAGCAATCTCCTCCTACAAGATCAAATCGCTACTGATGCAGGAGTGCAGAGAATGGCTGAATAGCCTAACGGAACGTAACCTGGTGCACCTCATCTTTGTGCTTGTTAACAGAGGTAAAGCCGGTAAAGCTGGCTGGCGAGGTCGCCAGCTTCGCTCTTCACTGGAGTGGGTCCCCATACCATAAAGAAGTTGCTATGCAAGAAATAAGGAGTAGGCAGAGAAAGGCATGGGCAACAACTGCAAGGCTTGCGACATGCCAAGTTGGTAATGGGGAGGTACAATCTCAGCAGGTGTAAATTTTAATTAACCTCCCTAGAGATAAACTCAGTTTACTGGTCGCATTTTACACCGGCCACTGCAAGCTGAATAAGCATTTACACAGCATGGGGGTATCTTCTTGCGTAAACTGTCGGTTTGGACTTTATCAATATGCTAGGGCTATGTGAATATTTATGATTTAGGAGAGGGCATAATAGTACATACAATAATCTAACTCTCCTTTACAGATAATGACTTAACAACACACATTTTGGACGATAATTTTTCCTTATATGAGATACATATACTGCAGTCACAAAGGAGCGAGAGGGTGAATCACAGGTGAAGGACCTTATATCGAACTGTTTTCTTACCTGATTTATACCTACTTTCAGTCTGTTTGCTCTTACTACACAAATGTCAAAACAGAACTGACATTAGAGGTAATTTGCAAATATTATAGCATCTAGGAGGATTACTTTTGCGCCACCCTATAGTAACAAGACGCCAGAAGTGGAATTGTTCAGGAAAATTGCGATCACTTTAGACATGCGTCAAGACTAGTGCGATCATCAAAAAATGTACTTCATCACCTATTCTATAAGATGGCGCACCTCAATCGTGCCGGAATCGACACAAGCAGTTGGTGACCTAATATCTAAGCTTGGTGAGACGATCAGGAAACTATCAGAAGCACTGCGCTTGCCGCAGCAATCAATTAATAACCAAATTTAAGACCTACTTAGTTCGGTAACGAAACTACACGTACGCAAAATGTATTCAACAAGAAGAAGGAGATCAGACGAGATGTCCCAAAAGACTCTAAACGGTGAACTCAACGCCAAAGAGGGAAAATCCAGCCTAGAAACTTAGTCAGTCAAGGGGAACTACAAAAAATGGCTATTGCAAGAGGTATGAAGGCAAAATTCTGCAGAAGGGAAGAAAAATGAGGGGAAGGAAAATGACTGGCAACATGTCAATCGCAAGACCGAGAGAAGAAAACAATGGCCGGAGAGAAAAGTCAGTCTCGATGAGTGGCAAAAGCAATGGAATGCATCAGATAAAGGAAGATGGACATATAGATTAAGAATTGGATTGGATTGACAGACAAGATTGAAAACAAACTTTAAGTAAACGTTAAAGTAAATATTTGCACTTATATTCTTTGACTTGTATATAACTAACTGTTATATTTGCAGAATCAATGAGGACAACAAAAGAGCAAATTAAATGCTACTTAGCATTTCTAGAGCTTCACCCTGAGATGAAGCTCCACAAAAACGATCCCACGCGACCCAAAAGGTTGGAAGAGCTGCAGATCGAGCTTGCTCAGCAGCTAAACGCTTTGATGGAGATAAATMTTTACATATATATATATGTGACCTGGTCTACGGAAAGGGGGCTTAGGTGTCAAAAAATCCAAAAAATCAATTTTCACTTTTTAGTTGATTCGGATGGAAGTTGAGATTTTTAACAGCTGTTTCCCAGAAAACTAGTTTTGGCACGTTAGCTCCCTTTTCGTAGACCAGGTCACATATATATATATTTATATATGTATATATATTTCAATTGTAATAAATATCTTGTTTATTTTACAGTGTTTAAACAATTGGAAAAACTAGATTCGTTCAAGGACAAGAAAGGCGAAAGTAGATAAGATATTGACAGGTGGAGRACCTATGCAAGMAATTGAATCCTCCGAGTTGGCAGAGCGGTCAATGGAAACATTACGGAGGACCGYAGTTGATGGATTTAGAWCGACATTATAATCAATATAGATCCGCAGAGTCCATCAGTAAGCGACATGCAATGAACTTCACGTACTCGAAGGTAGACTTCACAAGAAATGTTTGCTGACATGATGCCTGTGATGAAAARGAGGAGTGACGAAGAGACAAAATTTAGGGAGACATCAAAACAATGCTTCCAAAATGTTGCAGAGTCTTTAAATAATATGGCAGTGTTATTTTAAAGCTGTCGGAAGCTATTTAAAAAAAAAAAWTAAATAACTATATGCTTAAGTGCTTCCTATTTATGTATATTATGTTATGAAATCTGAGTAAATGAGTTTATTAATTTTTTAATGAAAATATACCTAAATTGAAGATTCATTTGTAAACTAGAGGAGCCGTCCACGTTTTACTGTGGCTGATACATAGGTAATACAACTAATATCATCTACATATGTATATGATTTCTAATATTTAGATTATAACTGTTAGTTAAGGAGATATCGCATTTTGGGTGAAGCAACTTGTTAGTTTACAAAAAAAATCAATCAAAAAGCATTTGGTGCGTTAAGGAAGCATTGGTTTTTGGGGAAACATACTGTTGAATTTGGGCTGTGCACCAGTGAAATCAATCGCGCCGACAGTTAGCCTAGTGGACTTCATATTATGAAACGGTTCTCCTGCGTGGCAAGACAAAAAATCGGCCGGGAAGGTTATGGCATCAGTCTTTTGGGATGTCTGTGGTATACTATTCATCGAATGATTACTGAGCCAGTTTTAATTCATTGCACTGTGCATTTGGGTGCAGTTCTATTTCACTTTTCCCAATATTTAGCAATTTTATTATTTTTTAAAAGATTGCTGTAYATCTCAAATTAGAATAGACCTTTTTATCAACACTTTAGTTATGTCGCTATATTTTTATTCTAGATATCRCGTTTGGTTTGWTTGTTTGGTTGGATGCATTTGCATCCTTCGCCCATAATCTAACAAAGTATCCGCAATGCCTTCACGTCGCTTGTTATGCATTCTTGTCCTCTGAAATATTTAGCATGAAGGTATGAAAAAAATTTAATGGCTACCCATAGATGTACTGAATCAGGCAATTTATTACTTAGGAACGAACAACCCTGTCCACATTATGAAAACTTGCTATTGGTCTACAGATGTCGCCTTTTAAGGTATGAATATTGGATAATGCGATGGTTCCAATTTTAATTAAAAATGAAAAATTAGTTTCAAAAAACATTTTCCAGTGGACCAAATTGTGAATCTAAACCATTCTCGAATCGAATTGAACACACACAAATAAAAAATTTCATTAAAATCTGTCCCGCCGTTTAGTTCATTTACAAACACACCGTCAGAAGATTATTATATGTAAAGATATAATCATAGGATTGTGTGAGAGAATTTAGGCAGTGACGTCGTGCATTTATTCCTGCAGTGTAATATTGATTTGTTTAAGCTGTAGAGTTATCATAAAAGGAAGAGTCCTTAAAGTTTTCAATGTCGATTTCATCGAAGTCACATATACCATGTATTTGCAAAATGTTGTGGAAAATTGAGCAAGTATAAACCTAGAACGCGGCGTTTGAAGGTGTATACCTCAGTACCCGCTCTTTAGATAAGCACCGGAAACGAGACTTTAAAACATCAAAGGCTTTTTCAATTATGTTCTTGACCTTTATATGGATTCTGTTATAAAGAATTTAATTTGGTAAAGATGGGTTTGGTATAGGAGCAAAAGCCAGGGCTTAAGTGAATATACTGAGTCACCTAGAAGCCATTTAAATGAACCAGAAACATGTTCCCTTAATATAATAATCTAAAATTCAAATATACTTATATTACTTACATATATCAAATTAATATTTTAAGCTACCGCTTCTGCGCTAGCACCGTAGCAACCCTTTCGTTACATGTATTCATGTGGAATAACTTTAGACCACGAAGGCGGTACAATTATTGAAACATGGGAGCAGTCAATAACACCAATCACTCCTTTTATTCCAAACTTATTATGGAAACTAGATATATGTTTTTGTTTTTATATACTGGTTTTAATTTACCTCACATATAAGTATATACTTTTCTCCATTTTAATTGTGTTGTAGTGCTCTGTTCAGAGCTGGAGGTTTTTTTTTTATTTACCGCGACAAGGGTACTTGTCAGCATTGGAATTCTATTACATTATGACAGCTGATTTAGACACAACAAAGAGAAAAAAATGTAAACAATCAAATTTTCTTTAAAGCAATGAATCTAATTTGAATATTTGAAAGAAGATAGCTTTTATTTCAAAATACTATATGACAATCCTTTCTTTTGATAAATATTAAGCGATGTGAATTCTTGAATGGCAAAAACTGCTGTTTTTACATCTTTGCAACGGGAGTGAGAACGAGCTGATTAGTAAAGTAAATTTAATCTCATCCCTTTAAATTTTTGGTCTGAACATCTAAAATCAAATGTGATTGCTTTCCAATGCTGACACGTGAATGGCGCAACATCAGAGTCACACCGAGWGATTTAGCGTGGATCAGTTTCAAATCACTTCGGTGAAGTGATTTTGAATKGTCATTTTTGTATGGCGAAAGCTTGATAAATGCATAAGATTAGTGGGATAAACCACTCAACAGCCGAAATCGTATGATTAAGTGTCGGTCTGAACATGGTATAACATCCTCATTTTCTTCTCTGAAAACTCATTTGCAATTTCCTATAATGATTTTAATAAAACTGTCCGAATTATGTCACTTTGTGTAAAAACTTGTTTAAAATACTTTGCAACTTTAAGAAGCTATAAATAAAAGTTCACGGAGAAACCCTCACTCTTACGTGTTGAGAGGGGCAGGGTGCAATAGCGCCTTGTGAAATAAGTTATTTCAAAAAAGYCTTTATTACACTTCGAAAGAGAAAGAAAGCTTTAAAGGCCTTATTCCCTTTCATTTTTTTTAATGAAACAATAATATTCTAATTCTTTTTGTATTTTATTGAATAGTTACACACAAATTTCACGTTAACCAAAGTTAATAGAACATTAATAATTCAACGAAAAATTTTCATATTAAGAAAAATTAATGGAATATTAATAATTCAAAAAAAGAACCCCAAATCAAAATAAACGAAAGAAAATTAGACAAAAATGTTTTTGGCTTCTTGAACAATGGTCCGACACACTGGACATAAAGTTGACACAGAATTCCTTTTTTTTCCTCGTCCAATTTTTCACAACAATCACTGCAAATCTTAAAATGACTACATGGCAATAACAATATATTTCTTTGTTTTTCATAACAAATAATGCATGTCAAAGTATTTTCAATGGTGCAAGGCAGGACAGATGGTAAGGTATCWATTATTGGATCAACCTCATCATTCTCAACAACTGTCGTCGTCGTTACACTATCTTGTTCCAGAATAGCGTTCAAAGACACCTCATTATCTAAGTTATAACTTAACTGGCTAAGACAGTCGTTCACACTGATTATACCATTTTCCAAATTTCTTAAAATAGTTTTAATCAAATTTTCTGACGTTTTTTGCCTTTTTAATTTTGCTACACATATTGAAATACTGCCGTCCAATGATTTTTTTAAATCAATTGATTTTGTCACATCTACATCTAGTAAATGGTCTATGAATTTATAAAAACTTCCGTTTTTCGAAAGGTATTTACCCAATTGCCCATGGAACGATTCTATTAAGCTTGTAGTTTTAATGGATTCGTTATAAACGGAGAATTTTGATGCGCCTTCCTAAAAAGAAGGAAGTCATATATGTAGATACATATGTTATTTCTTAAAACGGGAGTGTTAAATCTTTTATGGAATATACCTTTTTAATACACTGTCTCTCGAAATATGCTATGAATTGTTCAAAAATGCTATTTAATATAACTCAAAGCCTGATTATTCAGATTTAGATATCCAATTAATATATCGTCCGGTTTTAACARCGGTAATATTAGAAATTTGCGAAACAATTTTTTTGCATCATTATCTTTATTTAATTTCGACATGAACTTAGGAAGTTTTGAAGCATTCCTTCGAACAGCTTGTGTAAAATGAAACGAACATGTCTTTAATTTTGTTTGTGAATAAATCTGTGACAATGCTTTTCTTAAGCCATACTCAAAATCCGTGGTGAATGTTGTGGGCTTCATGTCAAAAATATTACTTTGGATGTATTGTAGTACATGGATATATGCATTCAAAGATTTGTTTGACATTAAAATGTTGATAAAAGGAAATGTCTGAAAAAAAGATATACAAATATTAATTTAACCGCAACAATATTTAAAAAGAATATACTTACATGTTCATTATGAGCAATATGAAATATTAGCAGCTGTTTAAAGCTATTGGAACTACTTATCGGTAATACACCAAAAGTCCCATCTATTAAATAATGACGTGGTTCGCCAGTAGGCATATCCATTATTGAGTTACACATTGTAGGGGACACAAAAATTGAGTAACCGAAATCCTCTTTTTGTAATTCTCATCATACACTTGACGAACCCTTGATCTTTTCAATGACATTCTATTAGCGCATTCGAATTTAATACAATTAATTAAACTTAATTTCTTTATAAATTCATTTTGGGCCTCATGGTTGTGCACTAAGTTTTTATTTGTTTTACGGCAATGTATTGCATTGTTCACATCCACGGCAATATTGACGGGACATCCCTTTCGATAACAATTATAATATTTTGTATTATTTTGAGAATATTTAAATTTATCAATTTGTCCCTCTGTTGGAATATGTAATAATTTGCTGGTTTTCCTTAGAACCCGGAATTATATTAAAAACAAGTATATCATCACTTTCCATTTTCACAATTTTAAAGAATTAATTGAACAACACACGTGGTTTA
>NW_017537312.1:108199-112780 GCF_001853355.1 Bactrocera latifrons
GCCAGCCGGAGCAACATTTTTGTGAGAAATAAAAAACACTAACTGTATAGAATTATCGGGTTGAAGCGTTTATTTTTGCATATTTCGCTATTATTATTCATCTTCGAGCCCCGAGTCAAGTTATTGCTAGACACATATGTATATGTATGTAAATGCACATATATTAATCAGTGATATCCTAAACGTAACAACATTTGGCAGCCCATCACTAACCGGTACAGGTGTTTTCTTACAATTCAGCAAGTCAAACTAGTGTGTCGGCGTTGTTCATAACATTATTCTCTTGGCTGTATGGCAATGTAGCGATGTCAGCGATGACGAAATAAGCAAATGAAAACGAAAATATTTTGCGTGGGTMTATCTGCATGTATACTTGTTTACAAGTACATATGTATGAGTATCAAACGAGCGCACAAAACCATTCTCCACGCCTTCGCAACGCTATTGACTGGCCTGCCAGCGTTTTCATATTTATTGATGTCAAACCCTGAGTTCTGCACAAGCAGCGGGATAAGATAGGTAGAAATTGATTTCAGCATTTTCGARAAGCACACCGATATTTTGGGTCGAATTAAGTATACTTGCAGTTCTATCAGAAAGAGTTTTAGTATTATGAAAATTCCAAGCTTCACGCCAATAAATATGTACATACATACGTATGTATCTACTATCATTTTGTCTTGGAAGTCTTCCGAAAGTTTTAGTCGGTAGCTTTCCAATGTCCTAAATGCCTTACCGAAAATTTTTAGAGAGCCTTCTAAACCAAGAATAACAATTGGAGCTGTACCCATTCACATTATGGAAGAGTTTGCGGAAGGATCTTCTTTGGCGCCCAAAACAAGGGGCCGGCGATCCCGATTTTCACAACATTTTTATTCATTATTATATTCACATTTTATTCAGCGATTCAGTTCACTTTGGTTGCATGGGTACGTTAAAAAATAAAATTGTTCCCTTTGGAGTAATGATAATCCCCAAAACATTGTTGAGACGCCGTTACCTCCGCAAGAAGTCACTGTTTAGTGCGTTCTAGGGGCAGAGAGAATCTTCGGCACCCATTCCTTCAAAAATGAAGCCGGTCATACTGTTACAGCAATGGGGAGCGCTATAGACTGTTGATTAATGAGTTTGTCGTGCATAATTTGGAGGATGTTGATGTGAACGATCCTTGGTTCCGAAAAGACCATACCATGCAGCAACAATAAATTTAATGAAAGAAACTTTTGGTGAGCGCATTATCTTGGGTTGTGGGTCGTTCTTGATGTTTTTGTTGAAAATTCATTTTGACAGGATTTAAATCTTTTTGTTCCTACCTAATTTCAAATTACTTAGTTAACTGTATACATACATACATATATACGAAACTGCTTCCGACACCGAACTAGTGTTTTCTTAAAAGGCCCCGATGGACCGGAACGAATCGAACGGATCTATCATAAAGAAATAATATACCATGTGTGGAGAATATATGACAAACCACTAGATTTTCGCATCCGAATAAGTGTATTTCTATTTTTAAGGAAATAATAAATTTTTTCTTCTGTTTATCACAGGAATTTTTTAATCGCTTCGCAAAAATAAAAAAACGGTTATTCACTCAAATCGTTTTCGGTTATTAAATTTTTAAACTATTTCATAGGTGTGCTTTCGGGTTTATTTGCCGAGGTATTTGTATTCGCATTGCTCAAGAGCTCATGCGCACAGGTGCTCTACCGGCGCGTTGAGTGCTACGGCGTGCGCCACTCTACAGCGCCGGCAAAGGTAAGTGAAAAAACCACATCGCTTGTTGCATAAGTGGTGTTTTGGTGAACGTTTGCAACAACAAAGCTACAATCACACAGAAAAAGCTGACAATTCGCGTGTACATTTGTGTGAATGTGTGGGCTTCATGGCTAARGTRCCACACGACCCAATGAAGTGARGAGACTGCAAGCAAAAAATACTCACTTTCAAATTTTTTTCCATGCACTTAGGCGTGCGAAACTGTTATAAGAGCGTAGCGCAGCGCCAACTTGCCGGTTGTCGTTTGCCGGCTTTTGGAGTTGCTTGCAACTAGGTAAATTGTTATGTATGTAGGTTTGCATGTGGCAACCGGATTTGATGCCGGTGCGCTGGTGTTCGACTGTTCGACCCCCACCTCGTWACGTGCAATTCTAGCTTCGGGCTGTCGACGTGCACCCAGCAACGTGCCATTTGATCCTTTTCTTGATCTCCGCTAATTTTTCATATTTTTGTCCGTCCACTCGCTTGTTCAGTTTTTGCTCAAAGCTTACTTSCTAAGACTTTAGACAAACAAGTATGAATTGCATAATATGTTTTGCAAACGAAGTTTCTAAGTTGCACGTGTTGTTGCTACAGCTTCTTCAATTAGTTGGTGTAGCTCTGACGTTGTAACTATTGCGAGGACAGGTTTCTACGAGTGAATATTTGTGGAGAGAAACGAATTCGTCATTGATTTATTACCATTATTAGCAAAATATACAAAGCTTTGAACCACAATTTACTTCATGGTGCCACAATTAGTGCACTACAWGCACCTAAAATACTAGATTTAAGCTACCCGGTAGAGACGCTTTGACATATTTTGTCATTCTGTCTGTCGAAAGGTCGTAATGGAAGTTGAGAAAACAAATTGACATTTTGACATTCTGCGCGATGAGTTATGGTCAGAAGTAGTAARGTGCTGGACATCACCTTAAGTAGCGAGCTTATGGAATCTTCAATGTCGGATCACAGAATCATAAGATTCGGACTGAAGGTGGAGGTCACGCAACTCTCCTCCAAACGTATTCCAAAGAACACTTATCAGGATACATTAGATATGTATGTCAGTGAATTTRAAGCTACTAAAGCACTAATGGTGTGCAATCGACTAACTGGGAAATCCTTTGGTTATAAGCCAAGGATTATCAAGTGATTGTATCGTGCGACCGATTATCACGTTTTGAGCAGTGGCTTGGGTCTCAAAATTATCGCAGCTGCAATGATTTGCCTGCATAAGAGTGTCAGGTGCTATGCGAACTTGAAGTTTTGAAAATCASGCCAGCAACTATACGCTGMATCAAATGACAGCAGAAGGGTTTGGCAAAGGAAACATAATCTCGTTCCAGCAAATGACGGCCTTAAATGGCGAAATACCACTGGTTCTTCTCCATAGGGACAGTATTACTAAAAAAGTTAACTTCAGTTTTCCACTTTCGACCTACTGCTTAGGGATAGCACAATCAATTGCTATACCAATGGCTCAAAAACGTYAGAGAGAATTAGTGCAGAGACTAAATTACGTATATCAGATCATAACCAAGGGCAAAYCATCTGGGTGCCTGATCTCAAAGATATAGCCAGCATCCATAAATACGGTAGCACCGAAATCTTTTATTGCGGTTGATTCTTATCCCATAAGGGGGCTGCTCCGCAAGGAGGAGAGAGTTCGCACGGAGAGGTTTTGGCACCAACTCCAAGGCATCATCATCATAATTAATTTCCGGCTGCTTGTCGCATTCTACACTGGATATTATAAGTTCAAGAAGCACTTACATACCATGTGCAAATTGTCGGTTCTRCGACATGAAGCCTGAAACTTCAGAACATCTGATAATGGGCTGCACAGTAATCTGCAGACGCAGGTTCAAGGCCCTTGGTTCCAAGTTTCCCAATAGGAACATCACCCAATAACACCTATCAGAAAATTGGAATTCATCAATATACTCGGGCTAAAAGATTGTTGTGAATTAGGATAGGTCAAAATTRACCTTACGTCGAGGTGAAACCCTCATTTATTTWYCTATCYATCTATCTACCTATCAATACTCGAGCCATATTTGTCTAACAGGAGGTTTAGCGTGAAACAATCGGAATTTATCACTGAGGAGTTTCAAGTAAAAGCTGGTGTTCCTCAAGCTAGCGTTCGGGAGCCTATATTACATATGGACTGCATACATATATCCCAGTAAATCGAAACATCAATTTTCGCGAACGACACAACCATAATATGCCGTWATKWATKTGTTATAAAAGCATCGAAATGGATTGGTCAACTTAATTCTCGTCGAAGATGGTTTTGTAAAATAAAGTCAGTGAGCAAAAGTGTAAAGAAGTTTCATTTACATTATGCCCAAAAACATGTCCTGCAAATGATGTAACATATCTCGGAAAACACTTAGAYAGAAGATTCATCTGGAAAGAAATATAGATGCCAAAATACTACAAATTAAATAAAAAGCAGCTAGCTCAAAATGACCTCTAGGTTTTTCTCCTCAAGAAACTACYAGTTTTTCTGAACCGCCGATATTGCTGCTCAAATTGATCAAAAGCAAGTCCTTGTAACGAGGATACAATATTATCACGAAAATTAACTTATTTTCTAYTTAWTGAATCTGGTWAATTTKTTTTTATTTTGCARATTGACTTTTACATTTAACAAAAATGGAYAACTGGGACACTGAAACAAGAATTTGGATTGTCCGCCGATATCACGAACTGGAGTCCGTAGTTTCGGTTCAAAGAGAGTATAGGCGCACGTTTGGCGTCAATCCTCTGAGCAGGTGGACCATAATGAGACTTGTAAACAATTTTGCCGAG
>NW_017537312.1:113630-118090 GCF_001853355.1 Bactrocera latifrons
AAAAAATTATTTGAGTTTCTTAATGTAGCAAAATTCATCAGCCACCCTGTATGTGCTTTATAAGCTGACGGATCTAATTCAAGGTAAAATTTTTTTCTCCCATTTTTTCATATTAAAATGCACCTGTGAAGTGCACTAAGCTCCGGTGTAGCCGAAGTTAACGTTTTTCCTTTTTAGATTTCACAATGTCACTAATAACGTTGGCAACACTGTTTGCCATTGAAATACAATAAAGCTTTTTATCCCATTGTCGAAAACTAGCAGCGRTAGCTTGTTTCGCGCCAAAGAGCTTTGCAGCCATCACCATCCCACCATAGTTKCTTATTTACTTTTCGCGTTCGTTACATACATTGTACACTATTTTGTTGTAGGGTTGCAGTATGTGCATTAGCGGTGCAAATTAACGGCGGAATCCCACGGAATCTTTGATGCTGTGCTTCGGGAAGTGCAAAGCTCATAACGAAAGCTCGTGTGCTAGAGTGGGAGAACGTTACTTCAGTTATAGTGGTGTAGTAATACCAACAG
Source organism: Bactrocera latifrons (assembly GCF_001853355.1). NCBI lineage: Eukaryota > Metazoa > Arthropoda > Insecta > Diptera > Tephritidae > Bactrocera > Bactrocera latifrons. The sequence continues at coordinate 114,156 of NW_017537312.1, forward strand.
TTACAACAACAACAACAAATGTGCCGATAAAAACACCGGCTGCAGATCTCGGTGCATGAATGTAGGTCAGCCATTTAATTGAAAGCAAGGTGATGCATGTATGCATTGTTGTTGCTTTATTAGTGGAGAGTTCCATATACATACATATGTTTGTATGTATATACACGTATAAGTATACTTATGTTGCCACACGCTTCTTGCCCTGTGCAACYTGTTTAATGCTCACTTTCACTATGTATTTGAAACTACTTGTTTATATGTAGCAGAATTGAATAGTTGTTGTTTTTGTTGCTTCGATTGCATTGCACGAGGTTATGTGGCACGTTACTTGCAACATAGCACAACACTCTACCCAAGCCTTATGGMGCGCTTTTATGTAGCAAATCTGTTCTTGAACGTACATACACATACATACATATTTACATATATACATAATATGTGCACACACATACAAATGCATGCTCGGGTTTGCGCGAGTGCATTATATACTTTGGCTTTGTGGATGCACGCGCGTGCTTTTTGCATTGTTCTACATACATATCCATGCATATACATATGTATGTACATATATACTGCATAATGCATATATGTTTGTTTGTATGAGTGTGAATGCACATACTCACTTATATGTACATAGGGTATATGCTCTTGGTTGTACATGGTTGCCCCACTTTACACGCTTAGTTACTTGTTTTTACCTTGTTGCTTTTGCCTATTTCGTGTTGTTATTATTATTGCTGTGGTACAGTCGCTACGAGAACATAATTTGGCGCTGTTTCACTTTGTTGTGGTTGTTATTGCTGTTGCTATTGCTATTGCATATTCGCACATTTAATGGGACATGGTCATGCAATAGAGCTTCACTTGCAGTGCAACGAGCAAAGGCGAGGCGGGTCGCAATCGGCGCGGGGGTTTGACTTGGAGCAAGGTGTTTCCTATTATCATAAGCATGTGTGAGTCACTGTGTATGAACGTGAAACATAATTTTGTTAGAGAATAGTTGTAATTAAAATTGAGTTTAGCAAGTAGCGCTCCCTTCAGTTTCTTTTGCCTCAGTATAACTGTATTCGCCTTGAAAACGAAATCACCAGTTTCTGGTCCAAATACAAGAACCTACGAAAAAAGGTTATACATWTCTGTATTGTGATCACATCACCAGATTGTAAAGTTAGGTGTATTGAAAGGACTTCAACCATATTTTTGCGTAAGTGGAGAGAGAATYTGGGTATTTTAAAAGCGTGATAGTAACCATTTTTACGATATGATTTAGCCATAGCCAAAMATTTTGTTTTATTATAAAGATAAGGATTTGCGTTTATATTTTGAAAACTACCCCGGATAGGCGAAGGTGTAAGTAGACAGTGGGATTCACWTAATCCCACAAAAAATAGGCCAGTGGTGTTAAATCGCAGATCGACGTCAAGCTAAAGACGTGAGACGACGTGAGATAATGCTCAAACCAACATGTCCCTTCACTAAATGGATTATTTCGTTGGCTGTGCTTCATATGGCGACGTTTTGTTGTAAGCAAAGGTCGTAGATATCAACATCCTCCCAATAGTGTTTCCCACTGACTGTAACATTATGAGCATTTTCTTTGTGGAGAAAGATGAACTAATGATTCCCTCTACCCATAAAGCACACTCAATAGTGACTTTTTGAGGATGTTGCGACATATAGGCTGGATTATCATCTTTATTAATATGCCAGTGCAACCAAAAGTGAGGTTCAAAGCTGAATAAAATTGTCTTTGCAAATTGGAATCGGTAACAATCTCATTTTGGACCATTCACCGAAAGAGCGGTGCGCTTGATTGTCGTCTTCAACACTTCCACGAGTTGGATTTTGTAAACTCCCTAACCAAGATCAAAATCTCTCCTCAAGTGGATGGGCAAAGCTCCAATTGTTGTGCGAGGTGGCGGGTGGCCTCATTCAGGTTTTCATCGATACTTTTCTCCACAGCAGTAGTAGCGTCTTCGGTGGATATTCTCACGGGGTTATAAGGATAGGCTTTATCTACTAAAGTAAAAGTGGTGTGAAGCCGATAGGCTTGAATTATCGTTTCTGCTGGGCTATTATGTCGACGAAATATTGGACGTAGGACGATCCATTATTTTAGTAATAAATCTGCTCAATTTGTTCCGATGTAAGCATGTTCATTATAAAATGGGAAACCATACAGTCATACTGTCAAATAAGACCTAAAAAGATMAACTTCGTAAAAAGTATTGCCTCATTGAAAACATTTAGACAAAAATAATCAGCCTTAAGGGGTTACATGGGTTTCTCTGTTTAAATCTTTTTTMATTTTCTTATTTAATTCATTAACATCTCCAGAATATTGTTCCAAACTCTCAAGTTSATCCGAGTAAAACTTCTGGAGATACATACTTGAGAAGTTGGGCGTTCGAGGTCTGCTATATAATCACTTCAAACTTMACACGAGTTTTTCTCGGAACTGTGGTATCGACTGTCGAAATTGCAAATTACCCAACCATTCTAGAGAAAATTTACACAAGTCTCCTAAATATAATGTACAAGGTCTTTAACGAAAGAGTTTTTTGACTAGAGATTGCGTAAATCGGTACAAAACTGTTTAAGAGCTTAGGTACTGAATATGTGTTGACTTGTAGTTGACTTTTTAGCGAAAATATCAGTCAATTCGTGAGATATATAATTGAAATTCAGAGGGAATCCTTTCTTGACATTCGGTTGTGTGTGTGCTACAAATAGGTAGAATCCGGTAAATATTTCCCTTAGCGCCCATTTTCGAACTTCCGTGTGACTTTATGTTCCTAAATCGGCCAATATGAGAGTAATCTTAATTAAATTGTAAGCGCATGTTAATTTTATAACGGTGCACATTTATACTTGAATGAATATATGTAAACAATATGTGGATAATATTTTAACGGTCGTTGCGTGTTGTGTTCTGCAAGAATTAAGTGAAAACTAAAAAAGTGAAGGAGTTTTTGATGAAAAACGGATTTCTCTCAACAACCACCCTCCGTATTCTAATGAGCTATCATTATCTGGCTATCTTCTATTTCCAAAACTAAAAAGTTACATGAAAGGATTTTACAATGATATCACAACCATTCAAGTAGCCGTAACCGAGGTGCTGAAGAACATTCCTATAAATGTCATAAAAAATCTAAGCATTAGCTGGTTGACCATTCTAAGAAATAATAATTTTCAAAAAGTAATGTGCTTGGCATTTTATATTAAAAAATGTCTGTTATAGTATCTCGCATATGTATGTCGGTCAGTATGTGAGTTATCTTAATGCCATTCTGAGAGAATTGTATGTACTATATACAGTGTCGGACAAAACATATTGGACTCACACTTACGAATTACATTATCGTTCCCTATTCTCGCAATTATCATATTAAATATAAACTAATCACTCATATATGAAGAATAACTATTTATTTTATGAAAACATACAAAACTGTAGAAATTATTTGACTCCAAGCCATTTTATACGAAAAAAATTAAACATATTCAATATTCAGTGCGRCAAACCATATTGGAATAATTATTGTTATTTAATATTTTTTAGCCTAACCATTATTTTTAATTACTTCTMYGCATCTATTTGGCATAGAAGTTATTACATTSYTMATAACTTCTTGTGGAATGCTTAACCAGGCTTGTTTTGCAGCTTCGAACAATTTRTTTTTATCTCCATTCACTCCTTCTCTGTCTATYYYTCTATTTATTATCTCCCAAAGATTCTCAATAGGATTGAGATCCGGCGATTGAGCTGGCCACTTTAGGACATTAATATTTTGAGCTACGATCCAATTTCCCACTAGTTTCGACGTGTGCGACCATGAAAGTGGCGCGGCATAGGGAAGCATCACGCTCACAAGGATATCCTTGTACATGAATCGATCCATAATACCATTGATTCGATGAAGAGGTCTAAC
>NW_017537312.1:118490-123959 GCF_001853355.1 Bactrocera latifrons
TATTTTTTGGTCGGTGAACTTTTCTCATTCCGTCTGAACATTTCATATTAAATTTTCATTCATCTGAGAAAAGAATTGTTTTCCATCGTTTCAYTGACCAGTTTATGTGTTCCCGAGCAAATTGTTTTTATATAAAAGGGGTTTTAGCTGCCCTATGACTTGTCAGCCCACCTGCACACGCTCTTCTTTGTACTGTACGGCTGCTAACTTTCAAATTTAATTTAATTTTTACGGAAGAAATGTCAGAAGAAAGCTGCATACAGGCTTTTTTTAAAAATCGAAAATGGGCGTGGCGTCGCCGTGAAATTCGGTATATAATATKTTCTTAACACCCTGATGACATGTACAAAAGGGGGGAAATCGGTTCACAACCCCGCCTGAAATCTCGATTATCACTTTATCATGCGAGAGTATAAAATGTTCGGTGACACCCGAACTTAGCCCTTCCTTACTTGTTTATATCTAAAATTGTAATTTAGATTATACGTCAAGTTTTAAGCAATAATAGCCATCAGTCTAATATGTTTTGTCCGACACTGTATATATTCTTTCTCTAGCCGCCAATACCTAATATAACAATTTTCCAAAATCCGGTTGACTTTACATCTCATTTATTGGTCAATATGTGAGACATCTTAACTGAAGGTGCACATTTTTCTGGTAATAATTTGTTCTAATGCCAAAAATGGCAAAATGAGGTCAGTTCTGTGAGTTATATTYCTGAAATTGCTTGAAAACCTATTCACGAGTATACTTGAGTATTGCTATAAGTTAATTCAATCACTTCAAGTCTTCCGTTAGCCTGAATTTAATTTAAAGATTTTCGTCCCTCCATCTGATTCTAAACCCTTTTTTTGTTTCAATATATACTTATGTATATGTACATTTATACGATATTTTATTGAAATTAATTTCAAACAAATTTGTGTAGAACATGCTCTAAACCTTACATGCCTTATAGTTATAAAAAGTTCTCTGATTGACATTTGAAGGTGTCTTTTTTTCGTAGAATGGCGGGACGGTATAAATGGATTAATCGGTTAACATACTTAATATAAAGTTTTTCAATTTTCCGKTTGGCTTTATACCATATATGTACATAAGTATGTATGTATATCGGTCAATGCCAAAGTAATGAATCTTACATGGCGGARATGGGTGAAATTGGTGCACGAATTATTCCAGCCCCCATATACCACTTCAAGAGATTTTCGTTATTCTATTTAACTTTATGGTTTAAGTTATSCAGGTCAAATTCCAAATATCGGAAAAATATTGGAATAAAAGATGTATCCTTCTATCAGTTTAATTCCAAATGTATGTAAATGCTATCAACTCAAACTTTCCCCACTGAATAAAATCGGYGTAGACCCTTGTCTAGCCCTCATAACTTTGTGAGGATCTATAGTATGCAATTCTGAAATAGCAAATATGACTGTATTCCAAACATTTTTGATCCCTGAAMATTTGAAGAATTAAACTATAGATGCGGTTATAACTGGACTTTGTTCTTACATCCCCTTTAAGGGCAGTTAAATATTTTGTGTTAATATTTTATTTCCGTTTTCAATTTTATGACCTCTCTTATACACATAAAGATGCACTTTCCATTCTATCAGTGTAGAAGAAAACTTTTGCTGTAGCGTTTTCACTTTTTAAGCTTTCAATTCTAAAATACATACACACATACACACAATCATACACAGTGCGTACCGATAAACTGCTTTTGTTTAGATGCAATCATCGTAGCTATTAAAGGTTGTGGAGAACTTGCGGAAATGGCGCAGCGGAAAAGTCGCAAACTCCTATGCCCGCCACACACAAGGAAACATCCAGTATCAGGGGGATGAATCCGGTATATAAATGAAAAGTGAATATTGACACGCACTGCACGATAAACTCCTTTGGCGAAGTTTATCATGAAAATTCCACTTCGTAATTGTTTTTGACGCAATTGTTGTTGCTGCTGTAAAGGTTCTTTATAAACTCAGCGGGGTTGTGGTGTGAGCSCTGCCGTGTTGCGATAAGCCTTTATGAAATTTTCAGGAAAATAATGGGAACTACGCACTGCGAATAACGCTTGTCGTTTGGGTGTGTGCCGATGGCACAGTTGGAGGCGAAGAGCGAAGTTTGCGCTTCAGTGTCCCCATGAAAGATTGGCAGAATATTCCGAATTACGCATCTTGCTGAGTACTTGTGAACATATGCACATGCATACATACATATGAACATACATACATATGTATGTGGATGAAGTGAAATTGAAATTGGAAAAGAAACTGGCGAAAGCAGAAAGCAACTACTCTTTGCGCTTCGGTGGGCTYCTCTATGAAGCCTTATCTGTGACCGTGATAACAGAGTTAATAAGTTTCACTTCCCTGATATCTACACTCTCAGTCTGCTCTTTCTTGTTGGTGCACAGAGAACTGCAGCACTGCCGAAGCTTGCGTCGGAGTTGACAGTGCCGTTGCTCTATTTTCGGAGCTGCAGACAGAGTAAATCTGGTAGCCAAAGTGGAATACCGGCAATTATGAAGTTGAAGTTTTTGGCGCGCAAGCGCTGGATTTTCACCCGGAGTAACCATTCTGCGGATATTGTAATGGTATGTATACGTGAGCCTCCCTCCATTCCAGTCATCCCTTCTTAACAAACTGGAGTTYTGAACAACTTTCAACTTCGTTTGCTTCGTAGTGCTGCCCTATTTCGGTGGCCCCTGGAAACTAGGTTACCCCTCTCTCATCTGCGCATATGCAAGTGAAAGGAAAGTTAAATGTGGGAGGTAGGGGGCGCACGGAGTTGTTTATATCTGTGGAACTTCTTTTAGTCGGAATATATCGACTCACAGCATTGCTAGGGATGTTTGAGTATGCATCTATGAGCGCAGAAGGAATGTGCACAAATATTTCGATGTTGGTAGGTCACAAATATTTTTACCACTTATACAACCACACGCACACGCACACACACATACACATGTGAGTGGCACATAAGCAACGGGATGGCAATTGACAGCTCTTAAAACTTTGTTGCGTTAGTTAACGGTTCAAGCGGAAGCGGAACTTGGCATTTTTTATGGTCCCGTTATTTTTTATGTCTCTGTCTCTTTTTGCTCTTTACGTAGAGGAACACTTTTATGAAATCATTTACTTAATTGTTGACGAGTTTGCTGGAGTAAGCGATCAAATAGACGAGCCGCTTAAGCAGCCATAAAGAGGTGTGGGAAGAGTCACACATGAAATTGCTAATTTCCATTATTTTTTCAAATGCGTACTCRAAAGATAATTGTGCATTGAGGTATTTGAAGAATACAACCTATTTTGTACCCAATATATGTAAGAGAGAAGGAAGGGAAGGAGTTTTACAAACATTTGGCAATTATATTCAGGACTGGGGTGATAATATTATTAATAAACACGAATAAAAACTATTATTTACATAATTATAGCTCAAGTTAAGATGCTTCTTAAAAAAAGTTTGCCAAAAATCATTCAATTCTTTAAGTGTAAATTCATTCATTTATTTATTAAATAAAATGCATTTACATAAATGGCATCTTCTCTGACTTGCAACAGGATATAACTATTTAACTTGAACGCTGTTAGACCSTGGAGGTYAATCGTATCTGGACCATTTTCTTTTGTCTTCACATATAATAGATTTCAATAATAAAAACTTTAAAGTTTTCCTAGRTTCCTCCTTTTTTAACCACYTTCCCCTTATTCTTCATATAGAAATTCCAAATGTTGATCTTTTATTTAATTGTGCGAAGTTTATTGTTAAAACAGATTGGACAYCTTTTGCAAATGATTTCAATCAGGATTTGGCTGAAAGACTTCCTCCAGCAGATATTAATCTTACTCATATTGAAATAGATAACTACATGGAAAAGTTTGTTGAACATTTAGGCATTGTCAAGATTAAAAATTCCTGCATTACAAAGCATATAGAATTTTCYCCTTTTTATAATAATCAAATTAAGAAATTAATTGTTATTAAGCATATGTGGCAAAAAAAATTWAAAAAAAAATKTATCATACATCCAGACATAGAACTTCTCTGGAGTACAAATTAATTTCATCTCAAATTTATTATATTAAAGTGCTTCTGCAGGATTGGATTGGTAAGGCGCGAGCAGAGAGGTTCAATAAATTCCTTGAAACTATTACACYAGGACCTCATGCTTTTAGGAAAGYTTATAGAGCGGCTAAGATGAAACCGAATGTTTTTTGTGATAACTTGTTGGTTAATAATGTGGAGATTTGTGAGGACAAGGCAAAGGCTCTAGTGTTCAAATGTTATTACGAAAGTATTTATTCGGAGATAACTCCTAATTGTGCTTCAGTCAGAAGTCGTGTGGAAAGAACCCTGGATGCGCATGATCATATTCTTGGTGGTAATATGGTTGATTTTTCTTCACGTCTTACATCGCTTGATCCTCCAATAAATACTAATAAGCTTTYGATAAATAAATATATTTTAAAAGACACARTTATTTCACTGAATTCAAAGACATCTGCAGGACCAGATGGCATTTCGAATTCTTTAATTAAAAAACTGCCAGAAAATGCTATMAAATTTCTACTTAYTAYATTCAATAATTGCTTAAATAATGGATATTTTCCGTTAAAATGGAAAGTTGCCAAGATAATACCTTTAAGAAAAAATCGTAACTCTGTTGAGGCAAAAGAATTTAGACCTATTTCCTTACTACCGAACATGGGCAAGCTACTTGAAAAAATAGTTCAGTCCAAAATTCATGATTTGCACTCGGAAAAGTTTATTCCGTCTTAACAGTTTGGTTTCCAAAAAGCACATTCCACGCAATATGCACTTTTTAAGTTCTCCAATGATGATAAACTTTGTACTGTAGCAGTATCATTAGATATCGAAAAAGCATTCGATCGTGTTTATCATAGAGGACTTATTTTTAAGCTTGTTCAGATTGGTTTTGATCATGGTATTATTAAGATTATTTCAAGTTTTTTGTCAGATAGAAAATTTTTTGTGCTTATAAATGARTGTTCCTCGGATCTTGGAGTTTRCAATTGTGGRGTTTCACAAGGCTCTATTCTAGCTCMMTTGCTTTACAATATTTTTATGKTTGATTTTCCACAYAGTCACAATAATTCATTAAGTATTCTGTATGCTGATGATTCTTTAGTTTATGCTCATAACAAATTCCCTACCTTGGCATTGCGAATGGTAGAGAATCATCTAGAAAAAATTAATAATTTTTACAAAAGGGGGGGGGGGTTAAGATAAATCAGGCCAAGACTGTACCTATCTGCATCAGAAATGATTCAGGTAAAGGGCCTAGAGGGGTTGTAAAGGAGAGTAGAGACCTGATTCTAAATCTGAATGGTCATAATATTCGTTTTCAGAATCAAATGAAATATCTTGGAGTAACCTTCACCAACTTATTTAAATTCAATTTTCATGCTAACGACATGGTGAAAAAATGTAATAACC
>NW_017537312.1:124544-152216 GCF_001853355.1 Bactrocera latifrons
AGTCGGGAGTAAGCATTTATTGTAATTTTTTGTTTCCTTTTTTCCTTTAGATTAAGATCTGTTTTCGGAAACTTTTGTTTAAGATAAAATATGTATAGTCTTAAGTTATAACTTTCTACTTTTGTAAATAATTTGTATTTTGGTTTCTTTTTGGTCTCAATAAATGAAATTTGAATTTGAATTTGAATTGAACGCTGTTAGAAAACGATTCCATTATTTGCAAATTGTATGATATGGTCAATACTAATACGAATCGAAATCTGTGGAAATTCTTGTACACTCATCACTGTAAAATCTATTGCCTCATCGGTGTGCGACATCTTCTTTAAGACCCAGTGGTCGCAAGTTTTGAAAAAAGAACGCATGTTTTCTTGCAATCGACTCTGAACCATTAAGCCAGTTGTCCTGAAATCAGACATCCTTATCTAGACCTCATTATACTACTATTAAAAGCATAAATTAGTACGACTTTGTTCAAAATTTTCAAATTCTTGATTTATTCTTCAAAATCTATGTCGCCACCTTCAACTAATGCCCCTTGCCCCCAATACACTTGTGCCAACGTTTTTCCCAATCCTCGAAACAGTTTTTAAAGTCAATTTCCGGAATAACTTTTAATGGGTGTAGCGATTCATGTTTAATGTTTTAAATGGACTCAAAACGGTTTTCCTGGAGCGGTCGTTTKAGGWTGGTGAATAGCCAGAGCGAGCGCTACGGAGCGAAATCAGGCGATCTCGGTGGTTGCGGCACGATATTGGTTGGAAATTGGACGAAATACTCACGAGGAACGACGCATAACACTCAAATAGAATTCCTTTTCGGCAGTTTGGCCGGCCGGAACGAATTCGTAGTGTAATATACCTCGATAATCAATGAAAACTTGTCAACATAACTACGATTTTTGGGTTGCTTTAACATGGTATTTTTGACTTCGGCTAAATATTCAACATTTCAATATTCGGCCGATTGATCATCTGTTTCCGGGTCGTAGGCGTTAAGCCCACATAATAATACGTTTCCTGACATAATGGTAGTCAGAAAGAATTGGTTTACAAGTTTTAATGCGAATAAGAAATCCAGTGATTTTGGTACTAGATGATCTTTCAATGCCAGATGCCCATAAAATCTCTGACTGTTAATCATCGATTCTCAAGCACCAATTCCATTATTTTAACGACATGCTGATCATCAGTTGATCCGCTTTGAATAATTTCAATCAAAAACACTTGCTTGTGGCAAGAAATTACCACCGGAGGCCTTTTCCAGCATTCTGTGAATGAAATGAAAATTCTCAATTGAATAATTAATGTACTTAAAATTAAAGGTTATCAGCTGAATGAGAAACTAATTAGGTGTCACATTGTTTTAAACTCCTAAGCAACCGAACCAACTTTAGTAAAATGTAGCACACTGTTTCCAGTTTAATTCAGCTTTAACTTAGTTGCTAGGTTTAATCGGCAACGATAAAAGTTTCGGTGGGGCTGTCTTATTACGTCTGATAATTTCCGATAGACCGACAGACCGACAGACGAGTACAATTACAGATTCTTCCATGAGCACAAATATTTTCCKAACAATTGTTAGTATTGGGCTGCCAGAGAATTACTGCACTTTTGAAAATGGAAACAATCAATTATTTTTTTTCCCGGTTATACAAAGTAATTACTTGGATCCTAACTGGCTCAGTAAATAGGCTATATTGCCAAAAAAATGTAGATATTGACGATATTAGCTTCAAGATATAATAATTTTTGCCAAACAACGTGAGGTATCTCAAAACAATCAAAATTGCAAAAGTGCATTTTAAAATGAATTTCAAAGTTTTCTAGATATATCAAGAATGCCAAGCTCTTCATCCTAACGCATCTTGGCCTCTCTCTTTTTCTGAGTGTAAATGCGTCTCGTTTCCCTTTTCAACTCATGTAGAAAATCGTTCGTCTGTTGTGACTGCAGCTTCTCGACGTCGAACTATCCTTGTGTTTGCTGAAGTGCATTTTTTGCCRCACAGAGGCGGGTACGAATATTGTCTGCAACAAGATAGTGGACCGAGTTGATGTTAGGACCTCGGAGCGTATGCACGTTTAGAACACTAGAGTCGTGTCTTCCGTCTACCACAACATGATTCGAGGCTGGTTGTTATTTATCATTGGGCGTGTTTTTAAGGGGCGGGCCAAAACCCAGCGCACAGCCCTATGGCGGATGTTTCGCCTTCTCACTTTAGTTTGTCTTCAAACGGATGTTTTTAGGCTTCCTAAAGGATACTTGGTGAAAGACGGGAAGTCGTGAGTAGTAAGCTGCTTGAGCTATATGTAAAAGAATCGTTTCTGGCTACTCCCAAATGAAGGGCGATCGGAGAATTTTCCTCACTTGCATGAAGTTGATAATACAATTGAATCATTTGTAATCATTGTTCTTGCATATATCYTTTCATGATGAAATTGTAACCATTTCCGAATACAAAGAAAGAAATTACAAATCATGGCATATTAAGAAATTATATCAATCCTTTTAGAAAACCTGACATATACATAAGTATGTATTATCATTTCCTAGAAATCTATTTACTAAGCCCAGTCCAGGCGATTTTTATGGCGTCAGTTAYGTTGCTTCTTCTTCCGTTTAATTTTATATACCCTGAACCGGCTATATTAAGTTTCCCACGAATTTTGTAACACCCATAAGGCAACGTCGGAGACCCCAGATAAAATATTTATCTAAATGATCAGCGTGACGAGCTAAGTCAGTTTTGTCATGTCTGTCCGTCCGTCAGTCCATCCGTCMWTTTGTCTGTATGTACGCGAATGTARCAGTCCACTCTACTTGACTCGATTTCAGGGCTGACCCTCTTAGCAAGGCTCCATTATAAAGTAACGGATTAGTAGAGAAATCGAGGCTTCCACATGGATACTCCGATGCAAAAGTAAGAGAAGAGGATTTCTTACACTCAGGCGAAGCTGTTCGCTTTTGCTCAACATATGACCGAAAATATGATTTTAGCTTTGGTTAAACTTRAATTGGAAACACATTAAATGACGATGGCTGTGATATCGATGGCATGGTGGGACTATAGCAGTCGGTCCACCAGTTGAGTATGCCGATACATAACGGTAAAGCCTKCAACAGCAGCAGCACAGATGTAACGCGACAAATGACATCTGTCAAAAGAACAAGTTTAGGCGGCTAGAACTGCTTAATTTCACACGCAAAAAAGCATGTCGGGATGTCGTTCAAATTATTAGCGAACTGGGACCATTTTTTTAAGCGAAGAGGTTTCACTTGTTCGTCCCAGTCGGTTCCGTCTAGCCATAATTCTTATATCRGGATTTTCRCTTGTATCATAATTGGCGAAAACCATTATGCGGAAGGAAATGCTGCGGTATTGAGGGCCTTAACTACCTATGATAAGGTCTCGTATGCTTGTGGAAGACCGTGGCTTCCAGACAGGATATCGTCTACATACGTTTGCGTTTTTAAGACTTGTTTTGCCAGTGGAAATTCTGGCTTTATGTCTTCTGCCAGCTCGTGTAGTGTACGAATGGCTAGATATGGGGCACAGTTTACGACAAAGGTAACTGTTTTCAATTTAAAGTCGAGTAGTGGMCTATTGGCAGATTTTCGGAAAATAATCCGCTGAAAATCTTGATCATCTTTATGAACCAGTATTTGTCGATACATCTTTTCAACATCCCCATTGAACACGTATTTGGCGTATATACAATTTAATATGAGGAGCATTAAATCTGGTTGGAGYGTARGTCTCGTAAATAGAATATCATTTAGGGAATTCCCCGAGCTAGTGGATCGTGAGGCATTGAAGACAACTCTAACCTTCGTGGTTTTTTTGTTAGGCTTTAATACTGCATGATGTGGAAAGTAGAATSAGTAATATTTGCCTTTTATAATTTTTTCACATGGGCTTACTTCCTCCATGTGGTCTAAATRTTATTCTAAATGGTATTCTTCTTAGACACCATCATAATCTTGTTTAAGCTCACCTTTTCTATGTGGGGTTTTCTCCATACTTAGAAACTGCTGTATTGCAGAAGTGCGAGAGTGACCTAAGGCGAGTGTGTCTGGAAATTGTTGTTTTAGTGGTAGTCCTACGACATACCGACCATTATCTGATCGAGTAGTTGTGGCTTTGTAAAATTCTTCACAATATTGATCTTCAGGTGTTGCAATTAAAATGGGGGGGAGTTCTTCTACCTCCCAAAATTTTCTCAATTGTGAATTGAGGTACTCGTTTGAGATTTCCACAACTTGAGTTGTCATTGCTGTGACTGGTTCCGCAACTAGTCCACTTAGGACCCACCCGAAAATGGTATTTTGCGCCAGTAGTGTTTTCGAAATTTTTTCAACACCTTCTTATATGATTTGCGGCATAAGGTCGCTGCCTATTAGGATGTCTATTTGAGCTGGCGTGTTGCAGTTGGGATCTGCAAGAGTCAGGTGCGAAATTTTATCCCAATGCTTGCTATTTATTTCATAGCTTGGAAGCATGTTTGTTAGTTGCGGTGGGGGRAAATTAGGGTAATGGGGCAGATTCTACTTGAGTTTTGTACTACTCGTCCGCCCATTTCCGTAATTTCATAGTTCGCATGTTTTGTTGGCAGTTTTAGCCTATTTTGTGTCCTACACGCTATGAATGATCGTTGCGATCCTTGGTCTATTAGCTCTCTTAGTTTGAACAGTTCTCCGCGATATTCAATGGATACAACTGCTGTGGGTAGTAGTACTCTACTATGATTTTCGCTGTGTAGCGTTTGAGTTTTTAATGCCTTTGAGCAGCATGGTGTCTCTTGGCAAATTTCTGGAGTTTTTGTTTCGGGAGTTGCTGTTGCTACTAAACCCGTGGCTTTTTTTGAAAAAGCGCTACTTTCAGATGTATTGGGAAAGTTATTAAGATGTAACATAGAATGATGCCTTTTGTGGCAATATACGCAATTAAATTTGCTTTCGCAAGTACTAAGATTGTGTGAGTGGGACAAGCAGTTTGTACAGAGACTCATTCACATTCAATTTTTTAAAATTTTCGCAAGTTTTTAGCTTATGCCCTCCTGTACATAGTTCGCAGGACGTGAATTTATTTTSTTCAGACGTGAACGCTTGTGTTTTGAAGAAGCTTCTGTTTTAATGATTGTTGCTTCCGGCTTGGGGTCTATTGAAGCTTCGAATAATGCACATCTAGATGTGTATAAGAGACAGTTGCGATCCTTGGTCTATTAGCTCTCTTAGTTTGAACAGTTCTCCGCGATATTCAATGGAGACAACTGCTGTGGGTAGTAGTACTCTACTATGATTTTCGCTGTGTAGCGTTTGAGTTTTTAATGCCTTTGAGCAGCATGATGTCTCTTGGCAAATTTCTGGAGTTTTTGTTTCGGGAGTTGCTGTTGCTACTAAACCCGTGGCTTTTTTTGAAAAAGCGCTACTTTGAGATGTATTGGGAAAGTTATTAAGATGTAACATAGAATGATGCCTTTTGTGTCGCAAGTACTAAGATTGTGTGAGTGGGACAAGCAGTTTGTACAGAGACTTTTTGACCTGACAAAGTTGTTCCTTTCATTCACATTCAATTTTTTAAATTTTTCGCAAGTTTTTAGCTTATGCCCTCCTGTACATAGTTCGCAGGACGTGAATTTATTTTGTTCAGACGTGAACGCTTG
This sequence comes from Bactrocera latifrons, assembly GCF_001853355.1. Classification (NCBI taxonomy): domain Eukaryota; kingdom Metazoa; phylum Arthropoda; class Insecta; order Diptera; family Tephritidae; genus Bactrocera; species Bactrocera latifrons. Next base: position 130,208 of record NW_017537312.1, read on the forward strand.
TGTTTTGAAGAAGCTTCTGTTTTAATGATTGTTGCTTCCGGCTTGGGGTCTATTGAAGCTTCGAATAATGTCTTGTTGAACGTTTTTAGTTCTGACTACTTTTTTGTCTACCTTTTCCGCAATTTCGTATTGGGTAGYTAAGAAATCTTTCATCTGCTGAGACGTTGGGCATTTTCTTCTTGATGAGAGCGATTGCTCCCACAAAAGTTACGATTTTTCTGGCATTGCGGCGGTACATATGTTTACCAGAATAGTAATTGTGAGTGGGAATATTTTGTGTCGATAGAACCGTCAAACAATTTGAAACAGTGGATAGTTTGATGAATTCTTCACTGGTTTCTCTTTGAATTTTAGGCAAGTTCATAAGTATCGTTACTTGCTTGTCAACTAATATTCTCTCATTTTCATATCTTGATCTTAAAGCTTCCCAAGCTAAATTGAAATTATCGTCATTCAATGCGAACTGCTTGACTATTACGACTGCTTGATTTTTAGTTTTGTATCAGAGGTGATAAAATTTTTGCGCTTGTGATAGTTTTGGATGGTTTATGTACACGGCTATAAACATGTCCCGGAAGGACGGCCATTGTTCATAACCTCCATGAAATATTTCCGTATCACACGCTRGCACTTTGAGATGAATGCCTGAAGTAGATGCAATTGACTTAATAAGTTTTAATTGATCTGATATCATTGCTTTTGTGTCTTCATACCGGTCTAAACAGTTTTCGTATTTGGCGYAAGCCGMGGTTTTGAAATTTTCAGGTAGATCTGAATCATCAGTTTCTACTATTGCGTCGTATGCAGCTTGGAGGCGTGTCCAAAAATTGTCAATAGATTTATTTTTAATTTCTAGTACCGATTCAGAGTTGTCCTGAAATGAATTTAATATATGAAATGTCTTTTCCCCTTTTTTGCTTTGTATCACCTTGCTTCGAGCGTGTAGCTTCTGCAGGTGTACATGGACTTTTGTCATCACTAATCATTTTTGGAATTCTCAAGAATTCTGCTTTAGATTCCTTTGAATCTGTGCTCATTCAGAAAAATTTTMACGCAGAAACATGGACATGAGCATTGCCCTTCCTATAAAACTGGCGCGATTCGCAAAGGAAAGCGACAACTGGCGAAGTTTTATGTTCTCTTCCCAGACCCACTCATGGTTATAGTAATAAATAAGAAGGGGATCGAGGATGCGGTAAAAGCATATGCAATTATAATATTATTGGGAGAAACTTCGTATCTTCTATATTTGACTAATTGTCTTATCAAAATCAAGACGATAGTTCCTTTTTGAGAAATGAAATCATGGAATTATGGATTATTCAGAATGCAATTTAGAGGCATTTGWCTTATAGTCAGAGAGTTTTAATGATTATAAATAAATCAGTCTGGTCCACAATTTGCATTTTAATTACCACGAAGACCGTATCCTTGATAGTGAAACGCAGTGGTAAGWAATAACGGCTATACTAAAATCTGGTTTGTTTTACTAGATAGCAGGGACTAATGTTTATGACCGAGCAAGCGAGATATCCTCCTTCTCTTCACTATGCCAGTAGGCATATCCTCAAGATATGCACATCGTCACCTGAAATGCAAAATAACATATCATCAAATAATTCGAATTGAATGTTTTATTGATTACGATTCACTACTTCAAATTACATACATAATATTACATATGTCCAACATTTTCAGGATCTGCCCTCAAATATAAACCAGGTTTAACAAATACAATTTTCTTTTTTCAATCATGTTCCATTTTATTTCGTGTTTCATTCATGCCACTGTAAATTTACGAAAATGTTGTTRCGTTATTTTGCATTTCAGGTGACGATAWKTAGATTCTTCCCTCGAATTCCCCACCGGTCTATTATATCTAATTTTATGCGTTCGAATATAAGTATAATGCTTAAACTATTGTAAGTTACAGTTGCCTAAATAACGTGTCATGTACTTAACGTTKCTCTTGAAGAAGGCGGTCGGCATTTAAAAGAAATTCGAGTCTCTRAGTGATTATAGTAGAGGAATTGGAATAACGCTTGGTTATAGAGCATTATAGTAGCTCCCTCACAGTGTTGCATAGATTAAGTTGCTGATTAGACTTAAAGATTTACGGTTGACCCTCAATAAATTGAATAAATAGTCTCTTTGCCGTTAATAATTGTTACTCACTATAAGTTACCTAACAATTAAATATAAAAGTAAATTGCTTAAAAAATCGAGTTTAATATATGTATATAATATGTGAATAYAATATGAAAATATCTGTACTGATAYAAATATTTTRAGCCCTTTTCATAAAAATATGTGTATRTATAGCTGTGTGCACSTATTTGTAAATACTCTCGCCAGAATGAACACACGCCACAAACGCTTTGAGAAGACTTGTCTCTTATCGAGACATAGGACTACCGTTGCCTCTTTTGTTGTGTGCTGCGAAAGTCAAAACAAACCCATACTCAATTTCATCTCCAACATTTCGATCAGCTGGTTGGAGTCGTTGTCAGCAAAAAATCTGTCAACATCAAGCAAGCAGCAAAGTGTTTGGCCAGAGAACGTGATAGAAATTGTTGTAAGCTCTCTGGTTTGGCTTTGAAATGCCAAAACAATAAAAACGAAACGAGTTGCGCACTCTTMATTACATGGCGAGAGTGGAATTTCCAGAATATCAGAAGTCTCTCTAAATGCCGCGAAAGGTGGTCAGTGTTGTAGTATATTGAGGAATGTKTGGATTCTKCTKGTTTTTGTAGTAATTTCAAATAGATAYCTTGAAGCATATAATATTCTAATGGTTAGCGAAACTGCGAATGATTTTTCCAGAAACGAAATCTAAACCGTGACGTACAAGCTCTGGGAACACGGTCTGTAGAGAAGTTTTCTTAGTCACCAACCAGCAGGTCGCGGCTTYCAAAACTATAATTCATTGATTTAAAGTTATTGAAAGAATTAGCGTGAAATCWAACACATAAACACCGCGTAACCCCTGCTTTGCTTTATTTGACGTGACCTATTACTAGTCAGAAATGTGGTCCAATAATAACACAATAATAGTTAGTCTAGTCTAAGTAGGGTTAGGTTAAGGAAAGTAGTTGGTGGGTCGTCCTATATTATGCTGTGTTGGACCAGACATGGCAATGTTAATGCAACCATATTTCTTCCATATGTTTGCGACACTAGGGTCGCTAGTGCTGGTTACAAYGTAGCGTGGTCCAGTCGTACAAGAGTCCGCAAGAGTTTCGGTAAGAATTGCTAACTGGACCTTCAAATATTCATTTAAACGACCGATTATATAAAATAATTCTTTGAACCTTAAACCAATATAAAATCCCGGATGGATATAAATAGAGATTTGTAAAACGGAAACATTTTTGCACATTAGTCATCAAAATGGGAACTCTGTGTAAGTCTAAAACAAAGAGCGCCAAGAGACCCAGGCACGAACTCCAAGCCTTAGTATGAACATTCTCGTTATACATGACGTATGATATCTTTGAACAATTGTCTGACGGAATGATGAACCAGAGAATGTATAAATTTATACATTTATATATGAACCTTCTCTATAAATGTACGTTCTCTGTACAAACATTCAAAGTGTCAACATTCCCGTTCCATTTATTTCACGCCTCTTTCCAGTTTTCAGTTTGTTTTGGTTTCTCACTTTGGTAAGTGTAGGCAAACACACAATTACACGTATAAGTATTTACGGCCTGTGCTTGCTGTTATTATCGATTTTCCTCTATACTATCACTATATGCTCAACTAAAGAGAGCGAACGCGCGCTCGCTCTGGCCCAGATTATCAAAATCTGAGAAAAACCCAACCCATTTTCCTATTGCGTTTTATTTTTTAATGGCACAGTGTAGGAGAGCCCCGATTATGTATACATATTCACATATGTATGTATATAATAAAGTGTATGCAACATATACATATGTGTTTAATTAGATTTCGAAAAAGCGCAAAGAGTGGCATAGTGAGCGGCATAAAAGTGATACAACTCCGAAGCGACTGACGGTGTCGACGAACACACACGCTAGTAGTAGCAACGTCGGCATCGTCGTTAGCGTCGCTGTTGCAGTACCGATTTCAGCAACAAACAGTGTCGCTTCTAACCAACTGATTGTGTGTGTATGTGTGTGTGTGAGTATGAGCATCGTAGCTTCTAATTAGGCTACCGAGCAGCGGCGAACTTTGGAGTATCTGTGTGCGACCAATTCAGTTCTGGTTGCGGGAGTRTGTGTATGGGTGTGCGAGCGGTGTGAGCAGGATAGTTTCATGTCGCTATTGCCCTCTCTCCAAGTTGACCTAATTTTCAGCACTTCGAAACTGATTACCAGCATTCGAGTTGCTCTGAAGTCGTGTCGGATCGAGTCGAATAAATGCGAGACGCAAAACTCAACGGAGAGCGTAAGCGCGTCCGTCCGATGGKTGGGTGACCAGYCCGGGGGGAATGAAAAATATTAGGAAGCTTTTATGCTTTTAACTGTTTCTCTTATTGGACTATTTGGCCGCCACAATTTATGTTTATGTACATATGTAAGTATGCATGTGTGCATCGATAGTAAGCGATATCTGAGGGAATTTAATTTGCTTACGTCGYCATTGTATAGGTAAATAAGCATATACTACATACATACAATATTTGCGCTTATGTTCATATGCCAATACGACTAGATATGATACAAATGAAACATATCATATATGTATGTATGTATGTATGTACATATGTATGCATGTATAACCACATTTTCGTAAATACATATCTACCAGGTATGCAAATTATAGACATACATATACTTATGTAGTATATACATATGTACATAGTATGAAGTTCTTAGTTGTTATTTGAATCTGTAATTAAACCTGCATTTTTAGAAAATGAAGTTAGGATCATTTGATTATTAAGTGAATTATTCACTATAAAAACTGTAAAAAAAATTACAATAACAACATTTTACAAACTCACATTTACAATATGTATGTATGTATTTATTTAMATTTTTTAACATGAAGTAGAGAACTGTTGTGTTTTTAGGTGTGATTGTCGTTGCTCCTGTAGTTTTAAAGATCATAAAAGTCTTCAAAAATATGCAGATCTTTAACGCGATTGATGCTAAATACCCACGGATCAAAGCAAGATAACGGGAGAATTTTGAGAGGTCGTTGGAAATAAAATCTTACCGAAGCAGCTTTTTTTCCTTTTACGCCATTTGTGCACTCCGAGTGTGGTCGGCGTTTAAGTAAAAGACGATGGGACGACGATATACGTTGGACATTTCGACTGATCTTCAATATTGAGCCATGGCTGTTTCAAATATTATTTGCAACGATTCAAACATAAGAATGATGACATATGCGACAAATGCGGTAGTGAAACAACTGAAAATGTAGAACATATTATACGTTGTTCGACTGTCCGCTATACGAGCAAGAAAGACGATACCTAAGAATACTATTGGTATACATCCAAAAACTTTGGAATGTACTAATATAAGTGGGGTCAAGTATTGATACAGCTTGTCACCAAATCCACTTAGGCCATTACCAATGTTTGAGCATTGTTTAAACATCCTCCCGTGGTACCGTGGGGATTGGTACTTGACTTTTGAGATTTAGCTCGGATTAAAGTTTAACACTAATATGTAATAGATGAAATACATATGTAAATCGGCATGTTCTTAAGATATTCTATCTCASCCCTATCTGTGTATCGGCCTTTTCGGAAATTTCATTATGTCGCTTTTCTATCTAATGTATTTCCAGTACTAGTTCGGTAGCCAGACGGATGATACTTTGGCAATCTCATCAGGTATTTCGTTTCCAGGAATTCCTTTGTTACTCGGATTGCAGCATATGTATGTATGTATATGCGATCGCTTTGCGCCAGTCACTAAATCTACTCCTGCTTCTAAAGACATTCTTTAACGTAGTACGATGTGAGGTTATTGCTTTCATTGCCGCCTGGCAATGTCGTTTGAGATGTTTTACATTTTCGGTAGAAAATTTATTATATTTYCAGACTAGGGTACTTATTTAAAATTAATTAAAGCAACAAGTATATTTTGAAACATATCGGTAACCTCAAAAATGTTGTTTTTCAGTATTAATTAAACTCTGCCTGCTTGTTTCTAAAAGTTCAAAACTTTTCTGAAAACTTAGAAAAGTGAGGTTACTACATAGTAAATCAAAATAACAGTTTCGATAGGTTTAAATTTGATTTAATTTGTGCATAGCTTCAGTTTGCTTTCTATTTTTTATCTGDCAGTGGCTTTGTACTCTTTTGAATACTTTATGAGCACTAAAACTAGAGTTAAGATGTTTTCTTCGTACATTTTTGAAATTTAGATGGTTTACCATATGTTTGCTTTTAATATTTTAATCATTGGGCTCTTTCCTGACTACAAACCCAAAAAGGGAAAATTTCAAATACAAAACAGTTTGGCTTCTAACGGTTTCGAAAGAAGACTTAAACATAACTAGCCAAGAATTCATTAGGATCTGTATTGGAAGTTTTGACTGCGGTGTGTTTTAAAGTCTCTAGAACGACAATGAGACTCCTGCTCTTATTTCTGTCTTGTGCTAGGCTCCTGATTTGCSTCAAAATTTTTGATGCTTTGGTATTTCAGAGTTCGAGTTCCTTTTCTAGGTTAGAGCAATTCGGCCCCTGCGTCGACAGCTAAATGTATTCCAGTGGACTATGTTTGGATCTTTTCTTAGAACATGGCCGAAACAGCATCATTTTCTTTTGAGAATTTCAGCCCATAGATGTGCTTGACTTGTGCGCCTCCATAGGTCCGAGTAAAAGACGGCGATGGGCCCAAAAAGGTGACAAATATTACGAAGGCATCGAGTGATGAAAATTTGTTGCCTTTTGATGTCAGAGGCTTGAATATTTTACGTTTCATGGCGTTGGGATTGAATATTTTTATTTTCCATACCCATACTAGTTTACATAGTATACATACCGTTAGACGTTCCCACCCCTTAATGGTTTGGATTTGTACGAGCGCTAAGAACGGCAACAGTCTGTGTGCCTCACTGCTTTGTATGTTGCCTACAGAGGTCATTGCAAAGGCAACAACAAAACGGTCGCCGCATAAAAAAATCCGTGCGCGAATAAACGAGCAAACAAACATATCCGTAGATAATTTGTACACATTAGGTTGAACGTAAAAATCCACTTACAAATGTAGACAGCATAAAAAGAGAGAAACTGAAGAAGAGGTAGCATAAACAAGAGACGAGCAAACTCGGACAGGGCTCACATGAGAAAAATACAAAAATGAAGAGTKAATATGTTGACTTGGGATAAAATTTACTTCAAAACAAGTATACTTAGTAATTATATACGGATGGATATACAAATACATGTATACATGAAGCAAATTATCAGTTCCATCGGAGTTTTTTGCTGGTGCCTTGATAAGCGTGCGGCGTCAGCAACAGTGACGCGATAACAACGAACAGCTGAYTGTTCACAGTTGAAATTTACAACAGTAGAATGAGCGGAGAAGTCACAGAAAAGAGTATTCGTTTATGGTGCGAGAGCGAGAGATAGAGAGAGTGTGGGGTGTTGATAACGGTACGCTCAGCTGCGGATAACAGTGAATTGTGTATCTTCGAGATACACCGGCCGGTGATTTCTCTGTCGCTTAATGTGTGGCAATTTATTTTTTATTGCACTCGTAGGCCGAAACGAGGCAATAGCCCGAGCACAACATTGCGAACAGCTGTTTTACGCAGCTATGTTGCGGGCTGTGGTATAAATAMATATATGTATGTAAATGTTTGACTTGGCAAATGTTGCTGGGGATTTATTATGACATTGAGCGCTAATGTTTACGTCTGCTTGACCAAGAGCGCACCATTGCTGCTCAGAGAAATTTGTCTTTAATGTGTGGTTCTCTATATTATTACGTATATTTATTAATATATTCACGTGCTGATATACAAGAAAACTATGTATGTATGTAGTTGCATACATACAAAAGGGCACGGAAACTTTCACGGGTGACATTTTTCGCTTTGTGAATAGTTGTCCAATTCCTAGAGGTCTAGCGTCAAGTATGCTTCTACGCATGATATTTTCTCTCGTGCATATGTGTGAATGTATGCATTTACATATGTATTTTTTAGGTTCAATCTAAACACATAATTTCGTACTGCGTAAAAATTTGAAAATAGGAACTGCTAATGTTTTTTATATGCTACACAAGTACCATAGTAACATCAGATACATTTGTATGTACATATGTATGTGTGAGTAAATGTGTTAATAGRCAAGCGAGTTTTCGGCACAATCTTTGAGCATAAAAAACGATGGCGTCATCACAAACATTTTGCTCGACGATTTCTGTTGATGACTTTACACTGTGGTCTCATCACTTGCTTGGGCATTTCGAATTCTATTTACGGTAATTTACAAAAATAAATACTTTTTTTACGCAGCAATACTGACTACAGTTAGAGTCACAAGCACATCTCCGTGAGATATTCGTGGTTCTAAACTTATAAACAAAATCCCTTTATGTAAGCTTTTTACATACATAAATTTAATCTTATTTGTAACCTTGAATACATATGTATGTATGTATGTACATATTTATATATGTATATATATATATACTCATCTATATATATGAATACATACATATGTATATAATTGTGATTGCAAATATGCAGCAAACAAATTAAGTTAAGTGAAACAATTAGCTTTTAAACAAATGCAGTTTGGACTATTTAATTCTAGTTTTAACGGGTTTTAAGTCTTGACGGGCTGCATCATTGACATGAAAATACTATGAAGGGGAGGTGAAAGGGGAGAAACCTTATGCAGCAACTCAATGAATTTGGCCCCACTTGGCAGATTCTGCTATGCCCACAATTTTAGCCTGAACCACTGAAGCTCAATCCTCCTCCAATTTCACCCCTCTATCTCTTGGTGAGTATGTACATTGTTGTCTGTCAAATCATTATTGGTCTATTCTTCTCTATTGGGGAATGAAAACTTTGTGCTTAATTCTTCAAAGAACTCGTTTTCTTGTTCGCATTAGTAATTAGAGCTTGGCTCTAATGACCTAAAATCATGAGCTGGTTGGCGATAAACATTAATGCTTCATTACACGGTTATCGAGAATATCCCCCCGGTAATAGCCAGCTTGGAGTCCCCTTGCACCTGTTCCAAATGTTTAAACGGCACTTTTTTGATAATGACAATTACCATAATACCGTAACATATGCTAATATGGGACAGCGGACATTGGTGTAGAGCTAGTAGACCATGTAGGGTCGTAAACCCACCTTTGGACTATGACCTATCTGCAGGAGTTCCGGACTCGGAAGGGCTTTGAGAGAAGCCTTGCTCTCTCATCAATATTAAGTCTTGGTCTCCTGACTTTAGTTCAACGAAGACCCTGTAGAGAATATTAAGAGGAAACAGCTAAACCGGCCAGTGGTAAAATACTCTTATGAAACGTTATAAATGCAACGTCAACTCTATTCTGCGCTCTGAAAAAGAAGAGAATTAGTTTGAAAATTTSAAATTGTTTATTATTAACTAAACTAGCCGAAATGTTGGATTGTAGAAACTGTATCCCGCGCCATTTTTAGAAAATTTTAACCGTATTACGTCCAACTCGCCTTCCTGACTAAGAAGAAAACTTTTACAAAAGTAAAGGGTAACATTTCGTAATATTTAGACCAAGCTTATGAATTGGTAAGCACATCACTATTGTGGTCCACTCCACATTGGGCACTGTCATCCCCAAAAAGATTGATCAGTTTCTTTGAACTATTGCCTTTAGTCCTTATCTAGCCCAATCTACAAAGATCTTATCTACAGAGATCTTAAATTTCATCAACACCAAATTGTTATAGCTCAATAGACGATGAGATCGGGGATGTATAGAATTTTTGTTTACTGGTCTTGAATAGCAAAAACAACGGAATGGTGAGTTTCACGAGGGCATTCTTGTAAATTCTTAGGATATCTTAAATTAAAATCCACCTGTTGAGTTCTCTAGATTTTTAATGTAGTGTGGACTAATAGGATTGAAGAAGAAGAACGTTACCAGGTTGGGAATCGCTTAAGTTCACCTTTTTTAGTTTAAAGCCACTTACGAATTATTGTATAAATCTCACAGAAAATTCTTAGAAATCATGATATTCGACTAAAAGAGCTGAATAGGCCGATTCAAATCAATAAAAATGAACAACTAATCCCACTGAATAACTGAAATTTATTCCAAGACTACGAGTCATGTAATGGTGAGCGACAATCTAAAAAAGGAAAAAATACGTCAGTAAAATGTTGTTATTTTTCCTCAAACCACAAATATCCTTCCTCCTTGTAGTTACTTGTAGATGTTTGTATACATACATACAYATGTATATTTGTTGGCACAATAAAATCACCGTTATGCCATATTTAAGTTTTGTGAATTTACCGAGTACAGTTGCACTTCCAACATCTCAAACCATATGTACATATGTACTCAAACAGTACGTGTATTTATTCGTTTGGAAAGTTCGGGGGCACAATCGGAATGGCAGGTATTTTGGTGAACAGCTGTAGACGCCAAAACCAAAGAAGATATCACAGTTTGTCATATCGTTGTAAGAGCAGCGTTGAGAGAGCGAGCATAAAGAGCGCTGGCTACGATTAGTATTCGTTTTCAAATGTCGACTTCGGCGGTTGTGGTAGTAGTGGTGGGAGCAAACTAACCGGAAATTATACGAATCAGGTGGCGCAGAGAGCGAGCCGACGCTGACGTGAGTGAACGGCGATTACAATTTGATGCGGGTCTGATTTGGAATCCACCAAGTTGTTGTTTACATTTTTATGATTTCGTATTTTCGTGTTTACGTCGGCCTAGCTACTTCGCTGCTGCAATCTGGCCAGATGTTTGGCCTATGTTTCATTTACACTCACTATTTTCTGCCGAAATGCAACGCAATGTCTTTTCGGTTTCACGATTGTGAGCGCTCARCTGCTATTTTTGTTTCAGCTCTGCCGTTCGTGTTTGCTTGTTCCGTTTTCTTTTGCTTACGTTGCCAACGTCATCGACAGCGTCCGTACCCGTGGACGCAACGTTTTCACYGCCGCYGTCGCTCTCGTCAACGCTTTCCAACATATCTTTGTTGCTAGATATAAAATGAAGTGCAGCGACTGCGGCACGTTGCGGGGCATGGAGCGGCCGCTGAACGACGTAACAACGCAGCGCCGAAAACCAGCATACACATTCGACGAATTCAGTCGTTGATAGTCAACTCTCGTGTACGGACGATAATTGTTGCTTCACAGCGCCAACCAAAACAAACCAATCTAAATCAAGCTGACCAAGCGTACGCGTATTGTGTGAGCGCCGCACCGCAGAACGACTAATTACGTGCCCAATTAAATAAAAATACACAAATAAAAACAAATTTGGAAACACGTAAAGTGTAGTGAACGTTCTTAAAYTAGCGCTGACTAATCAGCTGACAACTGTGCTGWGCCGCAAGCAAATCCACGCAGCGCTAAGGGCCAAGCAAGCCATTCCGTTGCATAGGACGAGTAACTGTGCATTACTGTGTCAGCTTGATAAGCGAAAATGTAAATACTGTTGCGTATTGCCGGTCATGTGAAGTACGTCATACGACGTCGATTTAGTGCAAAAAGAAAGAACAGTAAGAACAAATAAGAACTTCATTTMAATATCTATAAACTCAGCGCGGAATTCGATATTTACGCCAATTGTGTGCACTATACTCGTGGGCTTTTGTGTGTGAATGTGTGGGTGTGAGCAGTGCAAAGTACCGGCATTCGTGTTTGCGTAGCAATAAACAGTGTGTGTTTGTGTGCATTTGCGCTCGTGGGCAGGTGAGCACTTATAGAAAAACAATAACAATATTGCACGAGCTTCTTGAAATAAAATTAAAGTTAAAAAAAATTGTGAACATTTCGAACAGCCTTTGGAAGCAAGTAAGTGGCATTACAACAGCAAAAGAGCAAACAATTGCACTTTTGTAGAAATTGCTGCCACATTTACACAGTTGCCGAGCCGGCCGAAGCGAAGGCGAATGTCATAACAGCAAAAAACCCAATAAAGCTAGCAAAAAAAAAAAACACTGCCGTCAGCAAATAAGGCCATAGCAATAACAAAAGCGTAATAATTGTGCAAATAGTACTTAGTGAACTTGAAAAGTTCTTTTGCCAACGCAAAGAAAGTGAAAAAGTGCAAAATTTTACAAACTCACTTGCGTTACGTKCATTTCCCTGACGGTTAACAGCATTCTCCGCCGGAAATTKTGCCGTTTCGGAGTTTTTCAACAAATTTGGTTTTCCTTGTGTCGTGTTTAGTGCGAATTTGGTTTGCAGCGTGTGCGTTTTCGTGCACGAAGTAGTTTTCGAGCACAAAGAATCTGTTAAACACAGACAGATAAGAAGAAAATCGGTGGATTATGCTTAGGAATAAGCCGAAACAGCACAGAACGCTTACGCCGAAACGAGTGGAGCATGTAGTTGCAGCRAGTGAAGCCAATGCGGCCGCCCTTCTATGCGAATCCATACAAACGTCGTCGCCGCTGTCGTCCATACGAGAGCCAAATATTAAAGAAAAACTCATACAAAAGCATAACAAAAATATTGATACGAACTTTGATGCACAACAGCAACAACAAAAACTAAAACAACACGTGAAGCAAAGTCCGAAAAGCGTACAGAATTTTAATGGTGTTATTAAAAGATCACTACTGTCGAAATTGACGCCCCTGGTCGGTGTGACAACCAGTTTCTTTGGCGGGCAAAGTGTCCTACCCGCATCTAGTTGTGTGTCTCCGTTAGAGGAACACTTCATTGGTGTGACAACTTTGATTTCGGCAATACGCTAAAGACTTGTGCGCTGAAAAAAAAACGAGAGTTAGGCGACCCCGCGTGTGGGAGAGAGAAAAAGTCTCAAATATTTATGCAATAAAAATTGAAAATAAAATACTTTTAGACTATATAGTGCAGACGAGTGCAATRATTAAAAGTTCTCAACCAAAATCAAAGTTTATGCAAACGAGGTGATTAGCAACTCATTGAAATCTTCGTGATAATCGATAAATGGTAAATGCAGCAGGTTTAGTGCAAGCTTTCGCACGACGACCAAGTGCGAGTAGAAAAGAGCAAAATCTATGTGGCGTTCAAGAAGTGAAGGGAAAAAAGTTTAAAATAAAAAAAAATATATTGAAAGTGAGATAATTTGTCTATGGTGAGAAGGTTAGGTTATAAGGAAGTGAAATAAGCACGGAAACCTTGAATAACAGTTAGCGAAACTGCGCAAATACAGAAGCCGCAAAATAATAAGGCCCCTGTACACATTACGCTAAAGCAAATAGTGTGAAACCCAGTAACAACTGTTTAAAGAAAAGCATTAAATAATAATTCATAACATCTGTACTTATCAACACAAGCGTCTGTATATACATATGTATATGCATTGTGTGACACATGAATAATAGCAGTGCTAATAAATAATATCAAATAAAAATGCGCCTCTGCAATCTTTGTGCGAATTTTATAGCTCATTAGCAAAACCAAAACCAAAACAAAMCCGCTTATCTACGCCTTTGTGACCGCGTTCTTTCTTGTTCTTTAAATATTTTGGTTTCGCTCCTAACCGCAATTTTAGAATTTTGGTTCTCCTTAACTAATTTGTGTGTGCTCGAGCATAAATTAAAGTATTGTCACGCAATCAACGTGTGAAAGTCCTAGTAAATTGCTATTAAATTATAAACAAATATTTTTGGCAATTTTAAATATTTTTTCATTGCTACGAATTAAAAAAAAATGCGATTTCCTTAAAATTAATATTGGAAAAGTGGCAAAAGCGAATAGTAAAGCTCACAAGTGCCAAAAGTGTTGATAAAATAGAATGAAGCGTATGATAAATATGCAATAAATTGTCGCGCTGTCAAGCGAGAGTGTGAACAGGTGTTTATTGTTAAGGAAATAGCGAAAATAAAAGCAATTAAAACGTTGAAAATTCTCAAATTGTGTTCAAAATAAAAAGTATCGCCCTTCATACATTTTCTCGACAAAAAGTTATAGAACTTTCGTCCAACGCCAAAAAGTGTTAATTGGTCATTTTAAAGGCTTACGTTGCACGCGTGTTATATCAAAATAAAAAAAAAAAAAAAAAAAAAGCTTTGTTCCTTCGTACTTCTTTTCACACACTTTTTGATTTTAATTTTTTCGCTTTGTTCGGTTTCCAAAATTTCGTAGAAGACAATGTCCACTGGTCGCCGTTTAGCCAAACGTTCAATAATCGGTACAAAAGTTTGTGCGCCAGGTCCGGATGGTCTCTGGTATTCAGGCGTTATACAAGACGTCAAGACGCCACCTACTGCTACGGTCACTTCGTCGTCGGTATTGGCAACGAGTGATTCTGCCGCAGCCAACAATAACGGTACAAATCTTACCGCCGACACTAAATATATAGTACGTTTCGATTTTAAGACACAAACCATGGAGCACAACTTGGTCACATCGCCCTCATCGTCGTCCAAGTCGTCCGTTATAATGGAGGCACGTCGCACTGTAAGCGCACATTACCTTAGTCCCGCGCAAGCTTTGCGCCGCAACGCCATGATTAAGGAGTTTCGCGAGTCGGACTTGATCGGTCCGGGTTTTCGTTCCATATTGGGTATACAATTGCAGCCGGGCCAACGAGTCTTTCTCACCCACAACGGACGTGAGACCTCCGGCGATGTCATTGCTCATGACGTGGAAAAGGACGATGTTGTCGTAAAGATCACCACAATCGGAACTGAGGTGAGTAGTGTAATTAGTGGTGTAATATTTTAACTAAGTTCTGCTGTTTCCCAAAGGTGGAACGTATTTTATATACTATACAGTAATTGAAAACCCTAAAAAAGCAACTCTGTTTTGSTCTTCCTAAATAMCTACTYTTRTGTTGGCTACAAGCATAATTTGTTTCACTGAATGCCATTTGCTTGTTTATCTTTTCCATTTCTCTATTTTCTTTTYCAATTTCTTCTCAACCCCCAATTGTGTTTGYTGCGCACCCTTGGGGAGGGAATGCGYGCTGCTTCGAGGTTGATACTGTCGTGTAAGGGCTGTGTTGCCTCTCAAYTCGTGGGGTTTTCTTTTACATTGGCCCTCTTTTCATCGTTTTTACCATTTCGTGTTTSTTGTTCGTATGTTTGTTTGGAAGAGCGCTTTGCACAAGTCCTCCGCTCTGCCACTTGGCTTTGGGCTCAAGTACGCGCATCTGCAACGGTAGTTGTATCTGTGTCTGCATTCGTGGCAGTGGCAAGTTCGAGGTGTATACTCGTATTGGGTAAGTATGTCAAGGTTAAGCGCATTCGGTAGGGTGGCGCRTGCGAATTAGAGCATGAGAGGGAGCCAAGTACATTCTACATACCTCAATGATTGTACTCGTAGCCATGGCGAGGCGACTTCGAAATGAAACTGGAAAAAAGATTCGCGAACCATGTCAAGTTTGTAYATAACTATATGCTTATGTACATATATAGGTGCACCCTCCCCACTTCAATGTTGGTTGAAAGTTCTGGTATATGAATGCTTTTTATGCTTTTACTTATATTTATTTACTGCTGCCGTTATGTTGGAGTGACTTAGCCTTATTGGTGTTCAAGGACATATACATTATTTACCAGCTAGAGGGATTTCGGTTTCTCATATGTTGCTATGCATATGACTATGGTTCCATATCGTAGTTTTCTAGGTGAAAATTATGTCCTATGGAACTATAGAAGTTTAGCACCACTTAGAAATCTTTCTTATTTTAGACATTTTAATACCGTAATTTAGTCAATTACTAGTAATTGARCAGTCGCAGGTTAAAAATCTTAAAGAATTTCCGCTATAGCTTAGGTAGGAAGAGGRCGGGGTAGAAACAACTCAACTTTATATTCTTGACGGTTCCGTCCTTTCAAGGTTACGACCTCGGAACTCACACCCTTAGACGTCAAATTGAGCAAGCGGAAAATAAAACACCTTGGCAGGTTTGTGATGAGTCAAGCCACTTTGTTGGTATATGAGATATAATTATTCSAGTTTTTCTGGATACAAAGGGTCCGGTATGGCTCCTGTCTTAATGAATCTAACCTAATTTACGAGATTAATTTATAAAGATTTTGAATACTAAGCTTCAAGGACTTTGATGGCGGTTTGGGCATATGCGTACATATGTATTGTTCTTTTGTGTACATATGTATGTATATAACTATTTGTCTTTTTACCTGGTTCTGTTGATAGCTAGTGGGATTAGTTTTAGGTATAATTTTTGAGATCATATCCCCTTGGGGCATAGGTTACACACGCGGCTTTTCTTGTCTACTTTTCTTCAAAAAATTATATTTCTGATTTTGAACGGATTACTGCTGGTTTGTTGCTTTCTTGTGAATATATATACATACATATATATATATATATATATATATATACATACATGTGTGTGTGTATAAACGGTTGGAACGGCATTTTTAGTTTTCCGCAACTTGTTTTCTCTTTTGCTTTAAACGCTGTACGGTATACTGTTAGTTTGTATTTCTATTTTCGTTCCTATTCGCTTTCATTGTTATTTATTCAAAAGCTATACAACAATACCACTACATATCTACCACTTTATGTGTGGCTGCTCATGTGAATGGGCGCTGCTTAACCCATACACATGTGTGGCATGTGGGTGTGTGTGTGTACGCATGTAAATGGGGTTGCCACGAAACAGTATCGTTATTTTCSTTGCCTACACGTGAGCTTCACATGTTTTTTGTTGGTGCTTTGAGTCTTTTCTCTCTTTTATATTCAGCTCACCTCCAAAATTTAGGTGTAGACCAACAAAACAAAAACATGAGAAATATAAATAAAAACAAGAAACTTTTAGACGCACGTTTCTCAACGAATAAATTCGCTTCAACAAAAGTGGAGGTCGCTTTTAAGCAGTCACACCAACGAAATGGTGAAAAGCAAAGCAAAATTAAGCCTGCTTGTGGSCTAAAGCGGCGATGACGGGCAGGTGATTTTAAGTATTACGGAAAATTACTACGTAGAGCGTTAAACGCTACCTTTTTACAGTTATTTATGAGGTATTATAGTTGTAATTTGGGGAGCGTGAAAATGCTCCAACTTAAAAGTAAAAGTTTCATACTGCATTTATCTACTTTTAGGCGTTAAACCCTGTTGCATACTTCTCATGAATTATTCCGGGTTCCTTCTGTTACATTTTTGGGTATATATAATCTCTYCAGCAATAGCTTTCTGGCTTGTCTTTTGAGTTCGTGGATTTCGATTTATTTTTAATTTGCAAGCAGTTGTAATTAAATGCTTTTTAGCTATTTTTGATTTCTTTTCTCATTTGATCATTTGATTTTGCTTGTAATTCGCATTGTTCTCTCTCAYTGAACTCGTTTTTTAGTGCTGTCATGGCCAACTAAAAATAATAGAAGAGAAACATAAGTATGTATGTGTGYTTTTATTTTTATTTCACTTGATGATTGCCACGAAGTGTAGTCGCTCATGCAAATGCCTTGTAACGCAAATACACTTACTTAAATATTATGTGTGTACATATATGTATACTTAGTGGTTTCTGAGTTACATAAATCGAGTGGAAATATTGGTTAACGTTTCGGTTTTCAATACTTTTTGTATACATGTGTCCAAAATGCTCAAGGCGACGAGGTGAATTGATTTCGAGATGTTATTCATCCGCGATTTCGTCACAGACTCAAAATGTCCAATATAAAGATTCGACCTTCTTTCATATTTCGAGGTACCGCAATAAAATTACGTTGTTATTGTACATTTTCCGTAATAGGCCCATTACTTTCTCCCATCACTAATACAAGTATTAAGCATAAATCATTTTAATTATGTTAATCTGGGTAAGTTTAAAGTGAATATTTGGACATGAAGCGTGTAACTGAATAGGAAATGTGYTCCTTCGAATGATGAATTCACATTTCTTTTTTTTAATCAAAAATATTAGGCATGTTCTGGAAAGCGCGTACGAAATAGCAATTCGTACGATTTTCTTCGAGGTGTTCTGTAATTCGTTCAATTTCATTTTTTTAGATGATTTCTTTGTGACAGTTTGACAAATCAAAAACAAAAAAAAAAAAAAAGAATTTGTCTGTTAAATTTTTTTATAGAATTTGAAATTAAACAGTTTTTATTAAAAATTTACTTTTTTATGGACGCTTATGCGTTGAACGTGAACGATRTTATCAAGATAGAATCGAAATACGGCATTTGAGAGACCATTCTAATCCAATGTCTGCACCGGATTCCACGTGAGTTTTGCTACAAGGTGTCTACTTGTAGAATTGAGATGGTTTATTTCTGCATCAGGTTTGTTTCCAGCTATCGGTTAATTAAGCGTGCATATACTCAACGAAATTATACCGTTAGTTACGTAATTTAATGAAATTGGCGGCAAGTCTTAGGTTTTCGGTTGAATATCAAGGTCCAGTTGAAAAGGTTACCGCTATTTCTCTGGGTAGAAGCACAATATCTAAAATTTTATCCGAAATGATTAATGTTTTAAAAAATATTTTATATGCGAAATGGATTAAGCTTCACATTTCAGAAACCAGAAAAACTACATAASTACATTTTGTGCAAAAGGTTGGCATACGTGGAGAATAGAATGCATTGATGTGGTACTCATGTAGCTACGGTAAAACGATTTGTAAACAAACATTTTTTTTTTTGAATAGAGAAGGTGTTTTCAGCATATATGTGATGATTATATGTATATATGAAGTCTTATTTTCGATTTACAGATTTGTGATTCTGATATGATAGTACTCGTCGCAACCCATGATGCTTTTCTATTCAGTATGGGTAGGGCAAAACAATATTATTTCTCACAATATGGAGGTGGTAAAGGCCACTGGGAGATTCTAGTCTCGGTATAGAAGCATTCGTACTTAAAACGCAAAAATTTAAATAAAACACATAGAAAGTTTATGTAATTGATATATGCCTTCTCTTTTCTTCTAAACTCTGTGCTTTTARATGATTTTGGTCTGCCAACAATTAATTGTGTCGTTCGTCGGCCCGACAAAGCCGAAAAGCCGTCGAATATCGTCCCTATCCGGAAGAATCCTTCACCTGTTGCTCTTGCTCCAAATTTTTATGCGCAGCCGTTTTACGAATGGATGCCTTCCAGTCAGGGCATATCTTAACAATTAAAGAAAAAATACAGTTCATATCAAATAGCAAAATCTGAGATGGCCCTTCAGCATTCAGCGATATGGCTAGCTCCTTCCACTTTTCCTCAACACCCACTCTATCGCCTTTAGTTCTTTTGTTGAATGTTTGTTTTCTCCCTTAAGTTCAAAGAAAAACGTTATTTTGTTTATTTTCTTTAATTTTATTAAATACTTACATTTTAACGATCAGTTGGCGTTCGTTCTATAGGTGTAGTTTAGTTTAGTTTTTGGAAGTATGGCAATCTGTCCTATTTTGTAGTATTAACTTTAGTTGTTAAGTAGAATATTTAGATAAGAATCGGTCAAATGCAAAAGAAAAAAAGAAAAACTCTTCACGAAAACGCTGTTTCCATACAAGAACTTGATTTGTCAGTGGTCCGATCTGGGCAATTTCTTTGGAGATTGYACCGYTATTTTAAGCAATATCCARAGCTAATTTTTGTGAACATACCTCGTGAAAAAAAGTTTAATTTCGATCGTCTAGTATCTAGGCACCTATAACATGTAGTGGTCCGATATGAACGGTTCCAACAATGGAGCAGCCATTTTCCTTGGACAGGAAAGGCGTGAGCAAAATTTCAGCTTGTTATCTGAAAAACTGAAGGAATAGTTAACGTACATACATATGTATATGCAGACAGACGGAAATAGCTATATCGACTCGGCTCGTCTTTCTGATCATTTATATATATTTACTTGTATGTAACTCCGATGTTTCGTTCCTGGTATACATTTGATGATGTTATCAGAGATAAGGTCTGCTTTGCAACATGTTGTTTCTGCTTTTTTGTTCCTATATAAAACGATTGAAATTGCGAACAAGAATAAGGAAGTAGGGTTGAAAATATTATTAAATTGTGAACTCCGTAATTCCAAATGTCGAAACATGCTAGCATCTTGTGTTTACGATGCAATAATGGCTGTCAACATTTTCACTTATAACGGTGATGTAATTACTCGCCAACGCCGAAGTATAAAAAGGCATGGTAGATTGAACATTCTTAAGATGTTCAAATTAACAAATTTTTATCAAAATTTACTCTTCAATAAAAAATACAACAATACAACGATATRGTAATAATAACACCAATAAGTCTTTTGTGACTTGCTCTCATCGGGTATCCTCAAAAACTCGTCTAGTATTAAATACTTCGTCCCTAATKTCGTCCTGGAGGCTCTGGATAAAGTCAACTATTATTTTTGTTGTCGTGTTTTATAATATCAGTAAATTTTTGCAGGTATGTCTATTCCTTTTGCATGTCTYTTTTTGATGTAGTGGGGTCGCGACGCCACGGCCAACTTGCCACGGTGGCCCTCGCCAAAAGATGAGAAAACGAAACAAAAATKAATAAAAAGCAGCTAACAGTTGAAGCAAAATCTTGTGCTCGCATACTAAACTGTTTGTTGTCATTATTTTGACACGTAATTTGTACACGATTTCATTACTTTTCTGCTTTTCTGTTTTGTGCGCGAAAAAGTGCAAAACTCTCGAGGCTGCTGCAATGACAAACGTGCATTTTGTGCAAATACATTATTTTATTGTGAACGTTATGGTTTTTTCTTTTGTCTTTTCGAGGTCATTGTGTCAGCGGCGGCAGTGTTAACAATCTGAGACACATMCATATATATGTGCATAACTGCACATTTGCTACTTTTGCATGGCTATGTAAGGGCTTGAAGCAGAAAGCTTCCAACAATCGATCAACATGCGCAAAAATGAGATTTTCATTCGCTACCATCAATGACTTTGATCATAAAGACGATTAGGCTAGTGTCAAATTACCCAAAAGAGATGTTAAAGGCAACTGGATGGGATTGAAGTAACGAATTGTACAGCTGGAGCAAATACGAGTAAGCATTTTTCTATACTATTGAAGCCAAATTAGTTGAGGCCTTTTCGAATTGTATAAATATAGAGCAGATCTGATATTGATCTTTAGTTTTTAATTCTATTGGATTTGTTTTCTTCAAGCCTAAAAATTGTAGACAAAGTTATAATGAATCTCGTCACAAAATAAAAACAAATCTATTCGAGCATTTCTAAGACTGATGTTTTAATTTGCTGGTGACTTGGTGTTGATATTGCACAGCTCTTATAGCCACTTGCAAAAGCTATTAGGAAAAATATAAATCTCTCCGYAGCTAGGTATAATTCCGAGATCAAAAACGAGGATTATTTGATCGCCTGTCAAATGACTATCTGTGAAAACTTTTTTCAAATATCACCAGATTCGTAAAAAGAAGAACGAACAGCTACTATGGCAATGCTTCAAAAAGGCGAATAGYACCTCTTCTCAATTTTCTTCCAACTCTGCTGATGGTCTCTGACCTCTAAGGAATACCATGAGCGGCTACTATTCCTACTTTTTATGTTCAGGAGATGATATTAGGTCTACAAGTTTGTCTCTAGGATCAAGCACTGGTCGATTAAATCGYTTTATATCGCTCTTGGAAATTTGTGTCAACATTAACCCAACAAAATATTTGTAAAGATCTGTTTGCATTCCAAACTTATTCTCAACTGAAAATGTCACTGTTTGAGCCAAAGAAAAGTGCGGCTGAGGACCCGTCCACGCTTTACTTAGGCTGACACATACATAGATAATACTATTACTCTACCACTACCATCTAATATATATGACTTCTATTAGCTATTTAAAAAATATAGAATTTTTGTAAAGCAACTTGTGTTAGTTTACAAAAAATGGACCATAAAGCATTTCGTGTGTTAATTAAGCATTGTTTTTTTAGGGAATAAGGGAAAACACTTTTGGACCGT
>NW_017537312.1:153131-156726 GCF_001853355.1 Bactrocera latifrons
TGTCGTCGAAAATTGCGATAAAATCGCTGAATTGGTCGAAAGAGGCCGGCATAGTAGCAGCCATAGTTTCGGTCAAGAGCTGGGCATGAGTCATCAAAAAACATTTTATGAACAGTTGAAAATTCAATAAAAAACCACAAGACTTCTTTGACAACCAATACTTATACTAAACAAGGCAAGGACAAAAAAATTACAAATGAGATTTGTTTGAGGGACATCCAAACATACCACCTGACTCGGACTGAGCCCCCTAGAAGATGGTTACCGGTCGTTAAAGGTTGCCAATCATGGTGAGCTCTAGACGGTTGCCGCGCTCCTCGTTTGGGATGGTCTTCAGTGAATTTTGTGTAATTTAGCTAGGTGTCTAACATCTCTTTTGTGACCTCCACTGGRTGCCGTTTATGCATTTTCTTTTGGTACGAGTCTTGCTTTGACACGTTCGTTTTTAATTCAGTTTTCGCGCAGTTTACATGGATCAGTTCGGGTCCAGTTTCTTGTAACCACAGCCGTTGCCTATAAACCCACAGATTGGATAGGTATCTACATAACATGCAACGTCTCCCGACCAGTGCGAAAGAGTATTACTCCACAAGCGGTTTTAATGATTCGAAATTATCTTCACTTGATCGGAATTGTGGATTTCGGATGAAAATGTCAATAGTACCGTTGCAAATAGAGCCGTCAGGACAGCAATAATCACTCAAATAACCGTTACTTGGAGCAACATAACATAGCTTTGTGCAGCAGTTGTTGCTGTTGCAGCTGCAAGTTTATAGCTGAAGTGCAGCGTGGCATTGCAACAAAGCGCATTCGTGCRGCCGAAAGTGTTCATTCGGTTCGCTTGTCTTCCATTGCTGATTTTCCATTTCGGCTGTGTGCTGTTTACCATTTCATTTCCATAGAGAAAAGGGTAGTGGCGTAAAATTAAAGAAACATGATTTTCTTGCAACCGCAATTTGGTTGCAACTACCAGCAATTGCATTCACACACACGTATATATAAAGATATGTATGAGTGTTGGCGCATGCAGCAAGCACTCATGCAACCGTGCCTCGGAGTTGGAGCACGCACGAGGCGGCCGGCTGCCGCCGCCTTGCCTCGTTTTTTGACCGCCGTCGGGCATTTTGGCCGCAACACTATGTGGCATGGAAGCTATTGACGGTCGTTAGTTCGACGCCGTTGTTGTTGGCATTGTTTAGTCGGTTGCCACTGCTACCGCTGCTGTTGTTGCTCTTGTGCCTCGGCTACCGTTGTTGTTCATACTAAATTAAATTGCCATTGTAAACATTAAAGCACAAACAACGGTTGTGGTTGCGGCAGTGGCAGTGTGAAGGAATATTCATAAGTATAACGCATACGCTTACTTGCGAGTGTGGTGGTATTTGTGTGTGATTTTTCGGTGTGCAAAATAATTAACCGCACCGCGAAGTAACGCCACAGTGTAATTACGGCTRTTGCGCCTACTGTTGCCACGTTAACAATTGCTGTTGGCAATCGGCGGCATTCGCGCTTTTGTGCGGCGGTTGCATATGGCGGTAGCCAAAGCACCGTTAAAAGCGTCAGATTTCAAATACGACGAAAACGCAATTAATTCGATTATAAAAGTTCGCGGAGACAAGATGGGCGCRCGTCTGCAACTCAACTTAAATTTAATGTCTTCACAGTCTTTTCAAATTCAATAATGAATATTATGAGATAATAAAGGAAAGCACAAACATTTTAAGATTTATTACAATCACTTGATTCCGGTTTTTCCGATTGGAACAATCTCTTCGGTGATTACACCAATGTCTTAAGCAAAATAAATCATTCCAAATAAAGCGTTTTTCAGAGCGTTACCCTGTTTTTTTTAATAAATAACAATATCATAAAACAAAAACGGTTTGGGATATCAATGAAACTCTTTTTTCCTCTGAAAGTACTTTCACGCACTTACATACATATATATATTTATATCTCTCTCGCTGCTATTACTCATGTTTCAAGTTTGATCAAGACCGATTGAGGTAATATTAAGACTTCCATGGGCGGTCAAAAGAATTTTAAAAATTTTATGTGAATTGTATGCAAAAATAAAAGGATGCTTTCGATAATGACGTCACAAAAATGTATTTTTCAGTTTAACATACTAAAAAAAGTAACGGGATAAATATGTCGTAATCTCTATTTTTATCATTTTTATTTCCTCTGCGAAAGTTAAGAAAGCTGTTAGTATGAAATTCTCAAGAAAATACGGTCTTATGCTCGGGAGAATTGAGATGTGATTGAGAGTTTCGAGTCTTGATGGACGAATTAAATTCACTGTGATTGCAGTGTAAGGACAAAAACATTTTAATAATATATGTAGATACATGCAGAATAAAATATTGCCTCAGTTACCGCACTCCGTTTTCGCAGCCCGGGAGGCAGATGTAGTATTAATGCCACGATAAGGTATTTTTATCTACACACATGTTCCATTGTGGTCAGCTTTGTCTTAATTACGGTGAGCACGTATCACATGTACTTATATGTACATGTGTACGTTGGTTTTCAAGAAAATTTAAATGATTGTCTTATCTCGACATTGTAATCCACTTGCGGTCGCCTATCTGTGTGCTGACAGCGATACGCATTGCGCTCGCGCTTGATCCACTTTGCAATGTTATGAGCATAGAAATGCCAACTTCTCGAATTAAAACAACAACAGCAGTAAGYTCTATGTGCAAACATACATACATACATATATACATATATTTCGAAGCGAYAATGACGTCGCCGCGGTAACCACTTAACTTCAACCGATYTTTCTGCTTCTGGCATTATGGTATGGTCTTTCTTTAAACCAATTTGACCGCTTTTGTAAATTTACGCTCTGCTTTTATCTCTTTACATRCAATTAGACTTGAATGAATGTGTTTGTGGAAGTAACCGCTCTAAACAATTGAATTWAATGACATTGAAAACTTATTAAAATCGCTGAGAGTGAGAGAGGCGACAGTGTACAGTGGGTCGTCGTGGCATTTTTAGGCTTTAAATATCGACATTTTTACTTCAATTCGATTCAAGTTACATACGAAGAATTTTCTCATGCAAGGTCCTTTAGCCGTTTTTCCTAACGTAGCTTTGGAATCTCTCTCTCTCTCTCTCTCGATCTTTGGCACCACGCGTCTGGTTCTGGACTGGATAAGAAAACATTCATGTTAGGAGAGGAAGTCCCGTCATTTTTTATATCWTGAGTAGGGTATATTAAGTCAAACAAAGCGAACGATCGGAATAAAGTCCTTGCATGCATCATTACAAAATAAGTATATCTRAGGAAAATGTGAAATCTCCGAAGAAACTGTTCAGATCGGCATATARCTACCATACAATCTGATCGATCGAAAATAAGTTCTTGTGTGGAAATTTTTCTTATTTGTAAAGGGTATTATAGCTTSGTTGCAAATGCAGGTAACGGTTTTTCTTGTTTCTGCTCTAGWTTGCAGGTTCCTCTTCCGAATGAATAAAATTCTTAATCGATTTAAGTGCAATATGCTTTGAAAATGGAAAAGTATTATTCAATTTTAAAAATTATGAAATTGGATGAATGAAGTTACAGTTCATTAATTCTGAA
>NW_017537312.1:156975-170104 GCF_001853355.1 Bactrocera latifrons
ATGTTGAAATTTTCTTGGCACACTTCCACTCGCCGTAATTTCTGGTCGTCAGTGAGCACTCTTGCGCATGCTCAAGTGCTCCCTCACAGTGTCATGCACCACAAATTTTGATAAATTTCACATCCCGGCAAATAAACGAATACTTTGTCGACGGTCTGAGTTCAAAACTTTGCGCACACGATTCACATTGTCGGTGTTTGTCGAAGTCGCAGGTCTTCTAGCACGTTCTTCATCAGCGTCCTCTTCCCGGTGCTCCAAAAAGGCCTCTTAACACCGAAACACATCACTTCTTGCTAAATCCACATCTGTTTAAGCCTGCCTTATGTAAATCGTAACTGTCGTAGATTTACCGAGTTTCACACGGAATTTAATCACGCACCTCTGCTCTAACGAACGCTGCATTTTCGGCTTGCACCACTCACAGAAACRCGTCGTGCGAAAATGTTTGTYCTGACTCTCYAGGTGCTTGTAGACTACTGAAAWGCCGCTCGTTCGTTACCTAAGAACGCCCTCTACATAATACAGTCCCGGCGGAAGAAAATCAGTTCTATTATTTCCGTAGAAACCCTGTATGTTTTGGAGAAGAATTTGTAAAAAAAAGTGCATTTCAAAAAAAAATTTTTGAAAATTATTGGTTGTATATATTTTCTAGGGACCAGCTTGTTATATTTCTCCAWTCTTAAATGCTAACTTCAAACCAGAAGTTTTTTTCATGAATTTGTTTTCTCACAGCAATACTAAAAGTGTTGAAAAACGTTAAAATTATTGAACATAACGGTAAATAATTATATATGCAAGATACTTATGTAACTATGAGTACTCTGCGTGGCATATAACAGTCCACGAAATTTGGAAGTGCATACGTAATTAATTATTTTTGTAGGTAATATATGTATATATATATACATATATAAAGTATTCATATGTACAAGTAGATACATACATATATGCACATGCACGAAAACCCATGTCTGCGTTTCTCTTTACTTTACTTTCTTTAAATGCGTTACTAATGAAATTAAGTTCGAGTCGAAAAAAATTAATGAGTAACGGTAAATAACAATATTAATTACTACAAATGTGATTTAAGTTAAACGGCGCTTATGGTTTGACACAGACAACCGTCTGAGCTTTTGTTTAATTGAGGCACGTAGTGGAGGTCTTATAATTTGATATTGCCTTCCTAGAAGCTACCGGGTTTCTTTAATRTTCGACATAGGTCTGAGCGAGTCTCGAGTTTTCTATAGTGAAGTATAACAAGCAAAAATGTTAACTTCGGTTGRTCAGAAGCTATAATACCTTTCAARGCATCAACAACAAAGATTMCATGAAAGAACTTTGATCGRTCAATTTGTATGGCAGTTATATGGTCTTGTGACGCGATCTGAAAAATTTCTTCAGAGGTTGCACCGTTGCTTTGGTCAATAATCCATGCTGAATTTCGTGAAGATATCTCATCAAATGAGAAAGTTTGCCATACAAACTCAGCTTATATGCAGCCATATGCTATAGTAGTTCGATATTGGCGGTACCGACATTTGTATGTACATATATAAAGGCAGAACCTTGGGGGGAAAATATCATATCGATATCTCAAAGCCTGAGTAACTAAGATCGTCAGACACACATCATTTATATATACATATATACAAATTTTACAAACTTYGTGGCAAACTTAGCATACCTAGTGTAGGGTATAAATAGAGTAATTACAACTCCATTTGAAACTGAAGTACATAATTTATAACAGGTTTTCGTTGCACAAACAACTACAAAGTATCAGATACTCAAAAGAGTTCAAAAACGATGCAACAAAAAGCGCGAAATAAACAAAAACTAGGTAAGAACAACAACAAAAGTGTACAAAACAAAAAAAAAAAAATAAAAAATAAAAAATATGAATGCCAAGTAATCATAAATTCTGAGATTCCGCTTCCTCCATTTCGAAAGATTGTACGCATAAAATACAAGAATAAAAAAACGCTTTCGAAACGAAACAATAGCCACRCATAAGCGTGAGATACGCGTCTAAGCTGAACTGGCGTTGAATAAATAAAAGCGAAACTGTTCATCGCCTAAGCTGGCGGAGTAGAAAAGTTGCGCTATAAGAGTAAAGATGGGAAACTGTTATGAAAAATCGACGTTTACTTCTACACATTGTTGTTGCCCTTGCCTTGACGTAAGCTGCTGGCATGTGAAGAAGTTTATCGGGCCTGTTGCATGGCYCGGCCAGCTGYACSGCACATCAGCATCACAACAATCAACACCTCGTGCCGACCCGCCCGCTGCGCCRARCTGAGCCGAGGCGAGGGGCCAGCACGCCAACTCAACACTCCACTCGAGCCACTCGAGCGACGTCAACCGTCAACCGTTGAAGTTTTCTCGCTTGTCCGTCTGTCGCTCTGTCTGTGGCGATTATGGTGTATCAACTATACGCAAGCATACTTATACAATAACTACAAAGCACAGTCGAGCCCAACTTAATTTTACAAATAAAGCGACAGGAAAAAATAAAACGCCGAATATGTTGAAAAAAAAAATATATATATTTAAAATAAAAATAAAACAGAAAGCCACTTTCAAACGATTTTTAGTTTCGGTTTTAATATATGTATTTGTTATTTCTTCTGTTTTGTTAATTTTTGTTTTCTTTTTTCTGCATATTTGGAGTTTTGTTTTTTGCTTTCGACTTACCTTTGATTTTAAGCATTTGCCACGCTTTGGCTGTTTATTTGTGAGCACATACTAACATATGTATGTATTAATGTGTAAAATGCTTGGCTACAACAACACTGGCGAAACCTAAACACCAGTCGACGCCACAAATTACAACAACGCCGGCAACAGCAACAATAGAGCACCAGCTGGTATGTGGGTCAAATTGAAATATTTCAAACTTATAAAACCGATGTGGATTGAGTAAAAAAGATTTGAAAAAATGAACGTTACAAAACTATACAAAAATGCAAATAGATAACGAACGTTAGCGCAAGTCGAAATTTCAAATGTTGCGCCAAAGACCACTCGAGAAATTATTGGAAGCACTGAAGTCGAGTGGTGTGTGTGCCCAAAAGGCGAGAGAGTTTACAGCTAATGGATTAAAAAAGGATACAGAAAGCTTGAGGGCGGATTAAAATGAGTTAATTTTTAGATCAAAATATTTCGATCTAAATATTTTTCCATCTTTTAGTGTATCTTAAGAGATTTATTCCGTATCAAATAGCTAGTTTTTATGTGGATCAGCTTTCCAATTAGTAATTTGGTATCAAAAAAATAATTTTAAATATTTTCGGAAAATAGCTTAGCTTCGGATATCAACAGATGTTTCATATAAAAATCTTTTTTGACAAGAAGAAACGCGGACTCTATTGCACTGAAACTATGATACCCTTCCCAGGTGCATTCTCTATAGCATATMAGGTTATAMAAAGATCRTTATCTTTATTAARATCGGTCAGWTTGTATGGCATCTGGGTACGGCTTGAGTTGGATCGGTCAGTTCGTAAAACTGCTATATGATATGTTTGTCCGATATCGGCCTGCAAGGATGGGCTTCTTAGGGAAAAAATGACGTTTGCGTATTTTCAGATKGATATACTTACATAAGTATAAAAAACAGAGGGACTAGTTCACGTCCATACAGACGCACGGTCAAGTCACGCTGATCAGATACACATACATTTGCATAATGACATACTAATGCATTTTTTTAGAATATATTGAAGATGAATTTGGATATTTTAACGGAAAACAATAATTTTCGAGAATAATAATTTGTTCTCGAAATTTATGAGTTGGCTTCACTACTCAATATTTCTTACTAAACTTACGTTTTGCGGAAATTTTTACCCAAATTTACTAGTATCGGAAAAGCTTTAGGAGTACTGGATACCAATTCTAAGGCGAGCAAAAAACAAAAAAAAAAAAAAAAAAAAAAAAAAAAAAAAAAAAAAAAAAAAAAAAATATGCAAAAAATCTGTTTGGGTGAGAAAAAACGTGGGAGCTCGGAGTCAATATTTTTTAAAACTTAAATGGTTCTCTTTTTTATGTTGTGTGTTTATCAGCTGTTTGCTTACGAAGCTACGGTTGCTTTGAAGTGTCTACTTTAACACGAACACCAGTAGTACTTTCCTTAATGCGAGTGATCCATTCATCTCTATTAAAAGAAAATAACATCAAAAATCTTAAAGCAACAGTGCTTGAAGATCGTCATGTTGCAATCATCTTATGGATCGGTTAATGTTTTGGGTATGAAGCAGGTGGGCCAAGCTAGATTCGTACCAAAAGTTCTGAATCTTTAGCAAAACCGTCTCGTGAGAGTTCAGAAAAGAGACCGCCATTTATGAAGCTCATCATTAAGAAACATGAATTTAAGAATATGACGTTAAAACGGAAAAACAGTATAGCGAAAGGCGCTTCAAACACAGCCGAATCGAAACGTCATCGTGAAAGCCGGTCAAAAATGTGACAATGCTGATCGTTGCTTTGTATTACCGTTATGGAGTTCCCTATGAMCTTGTTTGCCCGTTTTTAGACTGAAAATGAGTGGATTTTCACCACTATAATACGCCGTCTCATGCGAGAAGAATATTCTCCAGATTTGTATCATCCATTAGGAAAAATATATATAAATGATTAGGATAAGCTGAGAAGATTAAGTCATGTCCATTTTTGTATTCGCTGACTAGTTCCTTAAAGTTTGGGAAATCGATTTAAAATTTTGAATGGCACTAATATTTCCGTGCAGCCGAAGTTACGTTATTCTTGTTTTTGAAACCTCGGGGAACACACCATGAGTCCATTGAAGCTATTAAAAGTCATTTGCTGAAGGCCATCACAGCYGAAGCTTATAATAATTGGACGGACAATTGGACAAATACTGGCATTTTTGTGTAGGTTCAAAAGGTGGAGTCCATTTTGTAGGCGATMATAAAGATTTGCATTAAAATTATCGAAAATGTGTTTTTGTTTTTGTCAGTCTGGGTCAAATTTGATCAGTTGGTATTTGAACATACATAACCATGGATGTATACATTATATAAATAAAAYTTAATGCTGTCCGTAAGTACCGTTAGATTTACGTGAAAATTTCACTATGCGCGCGTTAGCTCCGGGCGTAGGTATCTAAGTTCTGCAAAGACAATCTCTGCAAAATGGTAAAGATATATAAATTGTTGTGGATTTGTTATTAAGCAAAACGCTCGTTAAATTATACTTTTAATTTAATCGACATTATGTACGCTTGTTAAAGCTCTAAAAGTAATTAATTCTGGTAAATTATCCAACAGTTTTATTTGTGTACTTTTCTTAATCTGCGCTCGCCTGTAAACACTGGCTTACATAGACACTTATCCGACGGCATTCAGACTCARTCAAGCTTAAACTTATCATTTACATACATACACGCACCTGGCCGACTTAATGACTGTATAAATATTTGCATGCCCGTTCACACAYACTCACACATACATAAGCGCGTATGTATTTATTTTTATTGATTATGAAACTTTTTTGATACTTTCTGGTTGTTCCACTTCTGCACTTCACACGCCGGACACATGTACACTTGTAATGAATTCGAGCAACAGATTCAGTTTTGCTTTGTTTTTTATTTTTGCTACAGAGGCTATGGAGCAGCCTTGTTTCGCTCGTTTCGCTCGTTTCGTTTGTTTATTTTGCATTTTTATTGTTGTTTTGACATTTTATAAGCTTGAAGTAGGTTAAGTATTCATTACCGCCAGTGTTATTGTTGTTTGACTTATCAAACACAACCGCACATACATACGTACATACATATATACATATTTGTGTACAAGACTGTGGATGCGGAAATAGCAGTAAAAGTGAAAGCGTTTCTGTCGCTAGATAAACGTCAAAGCGTTGAAACAACACAACATACATGATCAAATCTCTATAAATATTAAAAAAAAACACACACACACACACACAGGTGAAGAGTGAGAAGCATACGAAACCGCACAGAAGCGCTCGTGTGGTCTTCAAATGCAAATTCATGGTCATGGCAGAGCTGCGAGGGGCCCCTGCCAGAGCCTAATCAATAGCAGCAGCAGCCTTCACAGCATTGGTGTTGAGAGCGACATGCTTTCGAATTTAACGTATGTACATATTCGGCATGTTGGAATGCAGGTTTGAGCGCGCGACAAAAAAGCCATAAAACGCCGACAGTTTCTTAATAAAATACATACCACTTTTATGTACAGAAGTCAAAGAAAGTGATTCGACACTAGATTTCGCAAGTTTTCGGAAATGCTGGAGATGTTTGAAACACTATTTGTTAAGAGACGAACTCAATCCTTCTAATCCTTTACACATTTATCGAGAATTTCTTTTGAAAAATCGTCCAAACTTCCTATGAGCTCTTCCTTCAAAACAAAACAAACAACAAAACAAACAACAAAACAAACAAAAAAAAAAACGATAAAACGTGAACTTCAGTCCGACCGAAGCTAGAATCCTCTTCAATAATGAAAAAGTCTATAAAGTAACTTAAATCAGTCAAAAACACCTATAAGCCCGCTATTGATTTCTTGACAGACTTTAGCGTTGTTTGTCGAATTTCATGAATACGAGGGCTGCTATATATATTTCAGGCCTAATAATGAAAATAGGAATATTTATCAACGAAAATGGTTTTATTGTTTTTCAAAGTATTCTTCATCAAGATTAAACACTTTTGCATGCGCTCAAACCAATTTTCGAAGCACTTTTTCCACTCCGATTGAGACACCTCCAAAACAGGGGTTTTGAATGCTTCACCAGCATCTTATGGCGACGAAAATCGTTGACCACGCATTATTTTCTTGATGTGTGGGAATAAAAAGAAGTCATTGGGTGCCAAGTCAGGGCTGTACGGCGGATCAAAAAGGCGCTGGTTTGAGCCGATGTGTGAGAGCTCGCATTATCATGGTGCACAATGATTCGTCTTCCCTTGTTCGTTTTTCGAATTTCTCCGAAGACTTCAGGCAAACAAATGGTGGTGTACCACTCAGAATTGACCGTCCTACGTTGCTCAAGCRGAAYAGTCGCCACATGACCAGTTTTGCCGAAGAAACAGGCGACCATTTGCTKCGAAGTGCTTCTTCCACGAACAACTTTCGTTGGATTTGGCTCGTCTTGGAAGACCCACACGGTAGATTKCTGTTTTGTTTCGATCTCATACGCATAGATCCATGATTCGTCACCTGTCACGATCTTATAAACGTCTTTTGAAGCACTGCGATCGTATTTTTTCAGCATTTCTTTATACCAATCCACACGAGCGATTGTCAAATTGTGCGGGATCGAACGAGAACAAACCTTTTTTACGGCCAGGTGTTCATGCAATATCGAATGTATGCTAGTGGGAGAAATGCATAGGCATGCCTCTATCTGAAGGTATGTTACATGACGGTCTTGCATTATCAGTTCACGTACGGCATCGATGTTTTCTGGCACAACGGCTGTTTTTGGACGATCTTCACGGAATTCGTCTTTGAGCGAGCGTCGGCCACGATTGAATTCGTTGTACCAGTTCTTCACAGTGCTATAGGATGGTGCTTCATAGTCATACAAACATTTTAGTTCATCGCACTCTTGTCGTGATAATCCACGTCGAAAGTTGTGAATAATGAACGCACGAAAATGTTCACGAGATAATTCCATTTTTTGGCCGAGATGAATTTTTTAATTCCCTGTAAATAAAACAATTCACGATTAAATGACAAAACGTTCTGAGTGATGTTATGCTAAAAAATGTTAAACTTTCCAATGGAAATGTCAGATTGCACCTGGCAAGACTTAGTGTTGCCTAGGCCAGAAGCAGCCTCCGTACATATATCTCGTCAGCTATATGCTTTACTGGTGCGATATTCTTAAAGAGAAAAATATGTGTCCAAAATTTCATATCGAATTCTCAAAACCTGAGGAACTAGTGGGCGTATATACAGACAGGCAGATAGACGGATCAATGTACAATCGGTTGTGAAAAATTGTTGTAGTTGGATATCAACTATCACTACAAACGCCCATTACCAAACACAAATCTGCTTAGGTGTTTTTCCTATTTCCAATATTTCTCCTGGATGTCTAAAATTACGAGTTCCGAGGTGTTTTTGACTTGATCTGACATAAGCGGGTCTTCCAAGGATGTATTGTCACATCTAGATGTGTATAAGAGACAGCAGCTGCAGGTTGTGGATCATCGCCTGCTGAGCTGTTGTGAGGCCCAACAATCCAGTATTAAACCACAAGAAGCCTGCGGAGCTGCTATCTGTTCCCATTTCGCTGTTGTTAAAACTAAAGTACCCAGCAARTTCATCAGCCTTACATTTGCGTGCCGCTGTACCGCTGTAGCCAGGCAYCCAATCTTGTCTACTAGTAATCATAAAATAAATTGATGCTAGAGATGAGGAGTTTAGAGATCCCTTCACTGGTCTTGAGCACACAGCCAGCGAAAGGAAAGCTAATATCGCCGTCTTATTGCTGAAGTGGATAGTAATAGTTCTTAAGGAGATTGCACTTCGGTGCAGTAGCCACCTCTAATAGGAAGACGYTGCAGSGGCMAGGAGCTCCACAACCGCCAACCGGAGCCCACCTCACAGATAGATAGTATAGCACGTACTTGTATAAATGTTAGGAAAAGAGAAAATGTTCAGGTGTGTTAATGCGATAAGTGTTTCGTTTCTTAGTTTAACAAGAGCCTACATAGTTACTTACGTTTTTCATCTCATTTTACGAACAGCCACATTTCTAAGAAAACTAAGCAATGCCATCGTACGAAGAGTACTGTTATGCAAGAGTGATCTCGACGTTTTGATTCATTTGGAGTATTACAACTGCTCGCATTCACTTTTAATCAAGAAATCATTATTGAATTGTTTGCTTCCATACTTACAAACAGAGGTACTTGAGTGAGCAGTCCTAAGCGAAGTCGTAAATTACGCTGCCAAAATCTTGTAAGCGTCGATCTGCGTCTGATTATAMATACATATGTATGTATATAGTGTGTAAGTAAATCCAATTCGATGTTGGTGGGTGAAACGACGGCGAAAGTTTGGCTGCCAGTGGCGTGAAATGAAATGCGTGTACGCACAAATGCCTGCCGCACGGCCGACGAACCGTGGGTCGGTACGTAAACGAAAGCAATTTAGCCAAGACAATGCCTTCTGYAGAGCAGACCGAGGGAAACTTAAATGTGCAGCTCTTTGACACAAAGAAACGCACCAAAAATGTTCGCAGTCACGAAATGAAAGTTGCCTTTTTTGAGATCAATTCGCTTTGTATGAAAATGCGATCATTACATGCCTTCAACTTTTTGTGTAATTAGTGCGATAACTAAGGAAATCCTATAAATAAATATAGAATAAGAACTGTTCTGTCCTTCATTTCACTAATTGATTCGAGCAATTTCTAAATAAATTTTTCCACTTTTTGAAATATCATTTCATTATTTTTGAAGAAATACATATGTACCGATGATTTCACCGGCCCAAACCACACCGAACCGTTGTTTTTGCTGAATGAAATGACTCTTGAATCAAAGGCGACAGTTTTGCTTATTGGCATACGCATTAAGCCGGAAATGGGCCTCATCGGACCTTCTTGGAACTTTTCCAGAGCCCATAGAGCAAAGCGTTGTCGCTTGGGAAGATCAAGCGGTGTCAGCTCTTGCACATACTGCATTTTGTACGCTTTAAATTTAAGATTTGGACGTAAAATGCGCCAAGTCGCTCCACATGTCAGTCCCAGTGTCGCAGTCTATTCGGCGGCGAATCGACTCTCCATGGTCTTCGTGTACACTCTCAGCACTCAGCACCATCTGCTATTGTTTTTATAATTTCTTTACTGCATAATAGACTTGATCTCTTCCGTCGAATATTATCCAATCATGAATGAATTGAGACTCAGTATTCGTGTTGCGAATAGCATGTTTAATAGCTCGACTATGTTGACCACACAAGTAAGTTAAGCGAAGCTCGTGAATTGATTGTAATCTTGAATTTCGTAATTAAGAACTTGAATTTCGTAATAAAGTTGAACGATTTGTAAACGTTGTTCAGGCCTAGATCTTTCTATGATGAAATACCAAACAAAAATAACATGACAGCTTCACACGACTCACGCCTTATATCATGGCTGTCAAAAGCTTTTGAAAAAAGAACCACTACTTTGATCACCCGTTGGTAGTATTTTTTAGTCCCCCGCCTTAACATCACATCTTTAATAAAGCCGTTTTTAGTTAAATCAGTGTTTGGACTGAATGTAGAGGAATATATGCTGAATTATTTCAATCGAATTATGTTCACGACGATCCTGGTATTAGTTCCACTCATTCGGCTAATAACTTCCCATTCATAAATTTTGGCACACTGTGTCTTTCACAGGATGATATTGCCAAGGCTATTTCTGATATTAAGTCTTCTCCCAATTTGGATTTGGGTGGGCTTCCACCTGTACTTATAATATATATACTTCCTCTCATGCTTATCTTCAATAAGTCTCTGTCCTCTGGGAATTTTATTACTGACTGGAAATTGACATGCATTACCCCTATTCTGAAAGGTGGTAGAAAAGACGTAGTCTCCAACYACAGGCCTATYTCCAAACTTTCTATTGTTTCGAAAATTTTTGAGTATTCTGTTAAAAATAAATTATTTCTTGCAGTAAAATCTATAATTAATGTCAATCAGCATGGGTTTGTCTCTGGGCGCTCCACTGTCTCACACTTAGCGGTTTTTAGCGATTATTGTATGTCTGCATTCTCSGCTGGATTTCAGGTGGATTGTGTCTACACGGATTTCTCTAAAGCCTTTGATAAAGTTTCACACAAAATTCTAATTCAAAAATTATCATCTTTAATGTTTCACTCGGTTTTCTTGCAGTGGATTAARTCATATCTGCACAATAGACGATGCGTTGTCAGCGTCGATGGAGTGTCATCTGATACATTCATTGCGTCTTCAGGAGTACCACAAGGAAGCGTCTTGGGTCCACTTCTCTTTGTGCTGTTTATYAATGACATTTCCTGTTGCTTCTCTTTCGCCAACTTTCTGTTATATGCAGATGACTTAAAAATSTTTGCAACAATCAAAAATCCACAAGATGTATCCAAACTCCAACGTGATATTGATACTTTTTMTGATTGGTGCCTGAAATCGAAGCTTTTTCTGAATBYAGATAAATGCTCTCAGATCTCTTATGGTAGGGGACGCARCATCTTATMCTCAAGTTACAGTATTTCTAATTGCGTCCTAAAATGCGTTACTGAAATCAAAGATMTTGGGGTAATCTTTGACAACAGATTTTTTCTCAGTAGTCACATCAACTATATCACTTCTAAATCATTCTCTCCCCTACACGTTAAAATTACTGTATACATGCTTTGTTCGGTCCATTTTGGAGTATGCATTGTTCATCTGGAGACCATATTGCATATCGTCAATTAATAGGATCGAGCGTGTCCAAAAGATTTTTCTTAAATTTGCTGTCCGCTCCCTTAAGTTTGTGGACCCAATACCATCGTATACATCCCGTTTATTGCTTTTACATCTTAAACTACTGGAAAAGCGTCGGTCCGTTCTCTGGATTTCATTTGTTTTTAATGTTATTAATGGATGTATTGACTGTCCCTATTTATTAGGGAAAATTAACTTCAATGCCCTAACGTTGTCTCAGATCTATTTCCCCATTTTATTATATAAAGGAAAGTACTAACTTTGCTGAATATGCTCCTCTCAACCGTGCTATGCCAGAGTTTAACTCGATTTCCGAAAAAGTTCTTCTTGATTTTTCTCACTCTAGGGTATCCTTCATTAATACCCTAAATTTTGTTTTTTAGTTTAGTTAGTAAGTTAATTACTTATGTACTTTTAATTGAATTATTTTAGAATTCTATTTAGCATCCCAATTTTCCATTAGTCTGTAAGAATTAATGTTCATAGACTTAACTAAATAAATAAAGCTTTTTAAATTAAAAGGAAGGCATCGCTGTAGTGTCTAACGCAAAAAAAGAAAAAAAAAAAAAAAAACCATTGGAAAAGCATGATAAAATAACAAGACTGGAAAGATAAGTTAAGGGTGATCTGATGTCGGAAAGAAGCAAGAAGGAAGGGAGTTGGTTGAATTTTTAAGGGAAAAAACGGTTTATCTCTTTTCCGGCAAAATAACGAGTTATAAAATTTATATGGCAAAGTTGTAGGTAATGAAAAGACSTACAACTTTTATAATAATTTTTACATARGCTCAAAATTTAAAAAWTTTTATTTTGAGAACATACCTTTAACGTCTTAAATGCGACACTATACTTTTTATGTAAGATTTTAAGGGGTCACATGTCGTTTCACAAAATTTTGCGATTTTTTTTTTTCAAATATTTGCAATCGAAAAAAATGCTTCACCCAAGTCTTTAAGAATTGTATCTCAAAGACTGTGAAAAATTTTATGGAGGTCTGTTGAGTARTTCTCGAGCTAGCTAGCCTCTAGGACATAAGTTCTCAAGACTGAATATTCCGAAYTATTGCGCGGATCAACTTGAATTTAATGGGACAATAAAGATATTCGAWTTTTTGAAACCCGTTATTACTTGTAACCCCTTAATAATGTTTCCTTGTATTGATTCAGTATCGGAAAAAATCACAAATACAGGTGTCAATCATTTTGTGGGGGAATTCATTATTTTATCTTCCTTTTTCTGTGTGTTTCAACCTGCCATGGTTTTTTTTTTCACTTTTTACCAATTTTAAATGCATATTTTTACTATTAGCATAATTTTGTTATAAAAAGAGAGAGATTAAATTAATTAGAAATACAAAAATAGAGTGAATGCTGAACTGGTTAGCTTACCCACAGAGCTCATTGATAATATCGCATAACAATAATAGATTCTTTACTTCTCCCATCTTGGCTGTGGGAAGATCGATTGAGTCCAATCATATACAATTAGTTATATTATTTATATTCAATAAATATGTTTACTCCTTTCTTTTAGCTTAAGAGGTGTTGGTTTTGATTTTTTTTTTTTTTTTTTTTTTTTTTTTTTTTTTTTTTTTTTTTTTTTTTTTTTTTTTTTTTTTTTTTTTTTTTTTTGTTATTTTTATTTTAAGCAATCCTGCTTCTACTTGATTAAGTATAA
>NW_017537312.1:170159-175571 GCF_001853355.1 Bactrocera latifrons
TGGCGTTTATGGGAAATATTAATACAACCATAGGGTGATGAAAAAAGGTCAAGAAAAGCTACAAATTCATGATGTCATATAATTTCTAATACGATTAAACGAGAAGTATTTTGCTGAAATCAATTTCCAATATTCCAATATATCTCAAATTTTTCTACAATTCAATACTTTTTTGTTGTACAATATATAAGTACGAATGGATGTATGTRTGTGTGTATGTATATTATTTAGGTTGAACTTCTTTGCAGTACACTGGCACAGAGAATATAGTTCAACCTAAAATGGAGTTCATGCTCCGATCTAATGCGTTACAGCAATTTGCTAC
This sequence comes from Bactrocera latifrons, assembly GCF_001853355.1. Taxonomy (NCBI): domain Eukaryota; kingdom Metazoa; phylum Arthropoda; class Insecta; order Diptera; family Tephritidae; genus Bactrocera; species Bactrocera latifrons. The sequence goes on from NW_017537312.1 coordinate 170,485, forward strand.
TGTTGCTGCCATGGCCACAGCAATCAAGAAAGCTTCAATAGAACAGCAAGCAGACATGTCCGCATATACATTTGTGTATGTGTGTAGAAGAAACTTAGCRGCAGCAAAGGCGGTGGCAAGATGGGCATGCATGCCATAATTTTATGCTAAGAAACATTTGGATACGCTCGCTGTTCCTAATAAATATAAGAATGAGTGGTAAACATGAAAGCAAAAAAGGGGAAACAATACCAACAACAATGGCAAAACAAAGTTTGTATACAAACAGAAGAAATTGATGTCGGTTATATATGTACATACATAACCATAATGAAGCACACTTATATATAAGTATGTAGCAATTTTCGCATTTATACATATGTACGTACATACACGCAAGCATTGAAAAAACCTACTTTATTCTGTGTCAATATGTGTGCGTGTGTATCGTTCAGGCAATGTGCAGCGCTGGGCCATATTGGCGGGCATTGAGGGAACGTCTGTCTAGGGCAGAAACACACGCACCAGAACATTTTAATTTGATTAAATTTCATGTGACCCAATTCGAGCTAACTGTTTTGTGGCAGCGAACGGCGATACCAGCGCTGTGCCATTGGAGCGCGCTTGCCCCATTCGACTTTGCGCACAAACTTCAGTCGCCAGTCAATAATAGTCTGTGTTTTTCTAGTCTTGGTTGGTTTTTTCCCATTTTCTTTTTGTGTCTGCTGTTTTTGTAATGATTCGGAATTCGCATGCGCCTGCACCCCAACATTTCTGTTGCCGCGCACCGCTTTTGTTTGTCATTTTTGCTTTATTTCTATTTTGGGCTTATGTTTGGGTGGCAATTGTGCTGTCAACATGACTCGGACTCGACAGTGGCGAACAACAAATGACAACTTGTTCGCATGACGGCAACACGAGGGGAAAGCGGGCGTGTGGAGCGGAAATAGCAACAGTATAAAGAATGGCTGCGGCCGTGTACGACGCCCAACGACAACAACAAAAATTGTGGCAACGCGGACAATCTGCCGCGGTTAGGTGAAACCTTTGTTGCCCATTTTTGGCAGAAAACAACAAACARCAAACAACAACAAACCCAAAAATAGCTTAGACAAGAATTTTGGGGGTGTCATAAAATGCRCGCAGTCAGCAAAAGTTGTTGTTGCTGTTTTTGTTGTTACTTTCGATGTCATCATTTCGGTTTCGGCAGCAAGTAAGCAACGCGCCCGTTCGGCCTCCGACAGTTTCTGGCATTAATAACGCTCATTTAATCAGCTCTCTCCTCGCCCAACGGGCCGGAGTCTACGTCTATTCTTATGTGTGTGTGTGTGTGTGTGTGTGTGTCACGTATGCGTTGGTGTGTGTTTGGCGGTTTTCAGTCGTGCGGAAGGGCCATGAAATACACTGTTAGCACGCAGCGCCTAACCAATACGTTTGTTTCTGTAAATATGTACACACGTGTTATCTACACACAATTGAACAGGAACGTGTTACATAAGTACATACACACAGATATGTATTTAAAGCGTGCTCAACTATCGCATGCTTTGCTGGCATACAAATGATGTAAGTAAATGTAAGCGCTACCGTCATCGTTTCCAAAAAACCAGCCGGAACTCACACACAGACACGYACRTGGAACAACAGTTTCAGGGMCATCAGTATTACACACTTGTAAGCCCCCCACACATTATCGGGCACTCCTTATGTATGTACTTACGTCAAAGTGGAGGTATATATGTAAAACGCATATGTATGTATGCCTGTAGATAATTGCCAGTGCTTCTCCATAACTGTCATCACCATCAGTAGCAACTTACTCACACATCTGCACATATGTACTATGTATGTATGTACACACATATGTGTGCATATTTTTTCTTTCTTGAAAACTAGCCGCTAATGTTGTCTCAATATAATATATATAATAATAATAAAAAAAAAATGTATTTTGCTAAGTTGGCAGGACTTTCCATAATTACTACGCCGAATATTACAGCAGTTGCTTAAGTCGATGACAATGGATACAAATGTTGAACTAAGAATTCGTCACAAATTTTGTAAWTCTGAACAAATTTCATGTGAGGAATCGTTGCGAAAGTTGGAAAAAGCTTACGGTGATTTAGTTTTATTAAMAGCRTAAKCCTWCGACTGASTACAAAGTAAAGGGGTCGTTGAAAACATGCCGCGTTCTGGATGACCTTCGACATCTTCAACTGATGAAAATATTAAAAGAGTGTGAGAGAGTGAGAAGAGTTGCTCCCAAACTGAAATTGCCGCTCCGTAAAGCCCGCTTTTAGTCGATYGGWGAGATGAAGCAAAATATTGTCGAAGARGTAAATATTTTGCGTTTTATTTATAATTTCTGGGTACTTTATTGCCACAATSTATGTTGTATTTGTAAATTTTGTGCGTTCGCGCAGCATATCGGGTGGGGTGTCGTCGTTCCACCTCCAATACCATCGAMAACTTTTCACTGTTCATTTCGTGCTGAAATCTTTAAGTTGTTTGTTGTGACTTGTCCTTCTGTCTTATTTCATAGGTCACGCACAGGCTTTTAATACTTTCTTAAGAAATACTATGTATTCTGACATTTTGTTTTTTCGTSTGCTCTTTTGAAGCTTAATCTTGTCGGATTCGAACCGTTCGAAACTTTTAATAGCGGTCRCCAATTTGCGAAACATTGGCCCGACGCTGGTTTCGGATATGTGTACAATTTTTCATAAACAATTATTAAGTATGCCATGAAGTTTGTAACACCCAGATGGAAAAGTCGGAGACGAGCTGTGTCGATTTAGCCACGTTCGTCTGTGAAACATTCTTCATGGCATTTTTTCTACAGAAGCTGCTCACTTGTCGGAACTGCCAATATCGGACCACTGTAGAAATATTTGGTAGCCATAGGAACCGAATGATCAAAATTATGTTCTTGTAAAGAAAACTCTTTTATTTGACAATAATCGTCACAAAATTTGGCATTGATTATTGTCTAAGGCTACCTTGCAATCTTTGGATATATTTTTCAGATCGGATCAGTATGGCATGTAGCTGCCATATAAGCCGACCGATCAAAAGTCAAGATCTACAAGGTACGTTCCAAAGTAAACAGGACTTTTAGCGCCCCTGGTGGCGCCATSTATCCATCATCTGGTGGGTTAGAATCTCCTATCTTTATCGATTATCCAGTCAGAATTTCATGATATTTCATCAAACCGAAGTGAAGTTATTGCGTTTTAAGTGTCAGTAGCTTTCTGTTTTCGTTGCGAAAATGAGCTTCGAACCAAGATCCAACATTAAATTTTGTTTTAAATTGATAAAACTTTTACCGAAACGTTTCAGTTGATGAAACAAGTTTATGGCGATGATTGCCAGATTGCCCCGTCGCAGAGTGCACGAGTGGTTTCAACGTTTTCAAAGTGGTCGTGAGGACATAAATGATCAACATGTGGGCCAATAAAACTCCGTGATCACCGGAAATTCCGAAAAAATCGGAAACTGTGCTTGAATTCATCAAAAATCAGTCGGAATTGTCATTGAAATTCATGGAAATGTAGTTAAGCATCTACAAAACCGAACATTTGGGCTTACGAAAGGGGTGTGCACGGTTTGTATCGCACAAATTGACTGACGACCAGAAATTGGTACTGTGCCGTTTCATCGCTCGACGCTTGTGACCGATTAGTTCAGCAAAAATCATATTTTAACTATTAACCACTCACCGTATTCACCTGTTATGGCACCGTGCGACTTCTTCCTTTTCGGAAAAATGCATTTGGCCATGAAAGGAAAGCGTTATGCAGACGTAGAGGTCATTCAAAAGCCTTGCACCGGCATACTGGCGGCCATACCGGCCAACGAGCTAAAACACTCGGTCGACATTATTTTGGACCGTGCAAAAAGATGTATTAAAGCAGAAAGTTACTGTTTTGAATAAAATAAATTGATTTTGCCAAAAAAAAAAAACATTTGTTCTGTTCGCCACAGCACGCCCCAAGCAGTTAAAATAATGTCGAAAAGTACAGTATGTATGTACACATGTCTGTATACTTAGGCAACCAACATGCAGTGCCGAAAACCTCCAAAGCACAAGTGAGGCGTCGCAGAGTCAAACAACCTGAAAGAATATATGTATGTGTTATTATAATCAAAAGCAATCAAAAGAAATAAATTCGCAAAAAGCATCACAAAAACAAAACCAAAACACTGGATCGTTGCTCCCGAAATATTTATGTGCGTCCAAAAGTTATATTTACCGTTCATTGACGCCCGCTCGCCAACTTACGYCGATGGACACACACATATCCATAAGCGTTTCTACACTTTTACAGACGCAATGCTCAAAATGTTCTCGGGATGACGAAATGTGTTGTTGCCCTGTATGCAAACTTATTATACATATACATACATACACACACACATACTATGTGTAAATAGATGTGTCGAAACGGGCAAGCCGCTTCTTCAAGTTTGGCATTGTAGTTACGTATACGCCCCCCGTGAATCATTACGTGGATTTTCAAATTCGGCGGTCGATGTCTGCAAAACTTCTCCCGCGCAGCATATACATATATACATACATATATACATACATATATACACACAAATGCCATGAAGCTTTCGTTCACCAGTTTCGATTACTTTTTTCGGCAGCCAATTGACTGGAGCGTTTTGCCATATGTTGGCTGAAACTGTTTTTATAGCACATACCCGGTAGGAATTTTTTACTTCAAACATTTCACCGTTACTTTTCGACTAAAACATGAAAATAGCTGCCTCAACCATTCACCACTCGGAAAGCCCATTCTGCAAGGTCTGTCTGGGTTTTACAATTTCGCATATACAAACCCACATATCCACATATTTGTATGTATGTAAGTATTGCAGTGWGCGACTGACGTTGTTCTTTTTGCGTTGTAGTGGTTTTAGGGGCACAAAAAGTGATTGTGTTTGCCTTGGAATGCTTTTGACGTTTACTTTCATTCACGAAAATGCGCAGAGGCGAGCCAACAATCGGCTAGACAGGCAGGCAAAAGCAGAGATAAGAGCAMATTGTTTATATTGTATGTATGCCTACAAATGCATATATAGCTTACCTTTATTCACAGCTA
>NW_017537312.1:175844-192102 GCF_001853355.1 Bactrocera latifrons
TTGTTGTGCTTGCAGGAAGAGCCTAAAACAATTTTCGACAATTTTAATTCCAATAAGCATTTTATACATAGATATTTTCTTATGTATGTACATTTTTGCGTTCCAGGTAAAAATTATAACTTTTTTCTGGACCTGCTAMWRGAGAAATCTATGCAGAAAAAGAAASAGCCGCTGAKTTACATATTAAATCTCGAATTTCGATGGAATTAAATTTGTGACAGTCTTCATGTCCAAGATCTTCTCTTAGCATAGTTAAAAGTTAAAATACTATTTAATATCACKTTTCGTTACCGTATTACCTTTATTGACACACAATTACCATTTAAAACCCTCACCGAAAATTTTTCTTTATCTTTCTTAGAGCTTTATAAACGCATATTTTGATTTTTTTTTCATCAACAATTTTAGTGTTGGGAATTTCGGTGTTCAAAGGTATATTGTGTTTCGAACGGATGATTATAAATTTGACTGAAGTGCTTTAATGATCTTATATAAATATTATAATTTCGCATCAGATGCTCTAAAACTAAACTTATTTTTCTCTTTTAACCTTCCAAGTGGACCAAATGTTTTAACACCTATACCCGCGCACGGTGTGAGACACCGTTACTTTGTCTCCTCTTACCTTATTTTTATATAAAACCGTTTATATTTTTTTATTTTATAGGAACTATAGGATGTAACAAAACAAAAAATATCAATTGTTAGCATAAATTATTTATTACTTTAATGACTATCAGTCTTTCCAAAACAGCCTAAAAAAAATATTGACGAAACACAGTTTCATCGGTCTCACAGACATGTGCGCGGGTATACGAAGGTTAAGAAAGTTTGGATTCTTAACAACTATTCGGGATTGATTGAACATAGTTCAGTTGCAATACCACGCTTGAAATCAAAAGCGTATCGCTTTTTTATTTTCATTAAATTTATATACATGCATATGTACATCATTTATTGCAGCCTTGTAAAGAGATATCTTAATTGGTTATTTTTCTTTTTTTCAGGTATGTTCTATTTACCAGAAGCGAGTGTTAAAGAATTATTTCGAAAACAAACTTAGAGTGATATGGCTAGACAATTTTTTCAAAATGCCTACTTTTAAAGCTTGAGTAACACGTGAGTAGCCATAGGTATTCTTAAAAAATCGAATGAAGCGTTTGAGCTCGGCAACGAGCATATAAATAAGTCTCTATCATTTTGGAAATCAGTTCTGTGGTCTGATGAAACTAAATACTGTCTTTTCGGAATACGTTAAGAAGGCAATTAGTATGGATAAAACCTGGTACGATGTTGGAGGTTCAAAATCTCTCATCGACAGAGAAACACGGAGGCGGAGTGTATGTCGACAGGCGGAGTAATAGAAATAGAATTCATTCATTGTATAATGAATAAGTTTGTTTACTTAAATATCTTGAAGCAAAACATGAAAAAAGTGCTGTGAAGTTGGGGTTGCCTGGGGTGTTGTGCTTTCAACAGGACAAGGACCCAAAGTACATTGCTGACGTTATGCGGCTTTGGTTCCTATATACTGTTCCAAAGTTTTTACATACACCTTCATAATCACCTGAAGTCCACCCCATAGAGCACTTGTGAGCTCTATTGGAAAGCAGAGTCCGTACTCATACCATCACGCAGATACCGATTATGTGGATCTTAGTACCTACGGCAAACCAGAATATGTGAGGTATGTGCTTAAAGAAAGTCAGAAGGAATCCTTTTCTGGAAATAGTAATGACAAAAATGGATCGGGTAAATACGGAAAGGCCTAGCCCTTATACACCCGATCTTTAAACTGTTTTTGTAAGTTTTTATTTCAATGCTTTCATAAACACAAAGTGGTATTGCGCTAAATATAAACTAAAACGGTCTAGATCTTAACCCCATTTCTTAATATAAGTCAATGAGATATCGAATATTATTGAAATCCCTCATCCTTTCGTCTAATAATGTATGACGAATTCTTTCGTAATACTTTTTAACTCAACATTTGAAAGTATTTCCTCGGCTTTCATGTGCGAGTATAAAGTGTGCGGTTATATCCAAATTTAGGTCGTTCTACCTTGTTTTATATATTTTAAAATACTTGTATTCGGTCAAATTTTTATTGCGATAAATTATTGTATTATTTTAAGAGTTATTTGCAAAAAACTTGTACTTCATTTATACGACGAGGTCAGCTACATTTTCTGATGGGCCTTATTTGTTATGTAGTATATCAAATGCATTTGTCGCAAGTAGACATTGACCTCAAGACAAAAACCATTGAACCGCATGTTAATTAGAAACTCTCCTTATCTTGCTTAAAGGTCAAGAGCCTTGTATACATACTTCGGCGGATACATTCATACCTACATATACATATGTAGTATGGAATTGATCAGATAATACTGTAAAATTCAAAACACACATGACTTCAAACTTGTCAACAAACTTTTAATTAAAGCTGAATTTAAAAGTGAAAAAAAAATCGCAATAAAATAAGTTAAATGACCCATACTTACATGGAACCGCTAACGAAAACCAGATTTTCTAAAATGCATCATCCGCACATGAGTGTAAATGTGAATGTTTCTGAGTGAGCAACACTTTAGGTTGATTTGTAAGTCTCCACGAATCGGGATAGTTATGAGAATTATTTTTTTTTGCTAGAATTTTTTATCTTAGTATTGGTGTTAGTCTAATTTTTATATTCTCACTAGTCGCGTAGTTAGAATGCTTTAAGTCACTGTATGCCATATTTAAAAATCCATAAGCTCTCTCTCAAAAACCGTTGGCATTGCATAGAACCTCTTGCATTATATTGTTGACCGTTTGTGTTTTTTAACGTGCGTGGGTCACCGTCGTCGCAGCAAAGTTTTTGCGCACAAATCAAATGCAACAATAATAACGTGCGCCTACATACACATTTTCATACAAATATACGTACATATATACATATGTATGTAAATGCGACAAAAACATTTAATGCAAAGTTTATTGACCATTAAACTTATGGTTTCTCATAGAAGCAAATGTTTACATAAAATTACGGTATATACAAACATACATAAGTACATACATCCAAGCGCATGCGTGAAAAACTGAAAAACTGAAAAACGTAAGAAAGTAAGTGGGCATTGCGATCGGATGCCGGTTGTCATGTGCAAGTTAGAATTAATTGAAACAAAAAACACACTTATTTATGTACATATACGTGTCAGTATTTGCTTCCACATGAACGCGAGTATACCAGGGGGGAGAGCTAAAAGTGACACCAAACAAAGAAGAAAATGGGCCAAGACAATAAAGGCAGAAGTAACAGCTCCGATGCCATAAACAATTGCAACCAATACAACGGTCACTGGTATCGGCAAAATTGAGCTGTAAAAGTTTGTATGTATAAACACATGTGGAGAACCTCATATAATAAGAGACTTTAGGCTATACAAACAGAAAGGTGCTTATAGTATCTTTGTATATATACTATATTTATATATAYGTATTTGGAAATGGAGGTTTTTGGATGGCAGCTGTCAGCAGATAGCAGCTAGCTCCGGCGCACTCATACTCACACTCATTGTTACGTACTTAGCATTTTACTGAAGCTGCAACACTTAAATATTTAACGGTACTTTATCGATTGTGAAACAAAGACTCATTTCATTTAATATCAACCTTCTTTACGGGCTGAAAGGTTTGACCCCGTTCCTCAATAAGTTTAATGTACAAATCTTACACATCACTAAAGCTACATGCATAACCACATTTTTTCAGGATAAATCKTTGAAAATACGTAAAATCATATCTATTCTCCATAAAACGGTTATGTAAAAAGTCCAAAAAATGCGATAATAAGTCMGTATAAGTTTGACACCATATATGACGTGCAAGGGCTACATAAGAGCCAGTATCAAAATTGGACGATGAACGTGAAACCGCTTTAAATTATCTCAGAAAGCACTCGATMAATTTTAATCAAATTTGGTGTTTATCATTTATGAGACATTGTGCATTCCAMAATCGAACTATAACCACGCCTGCTTCTCACCTGATTCTTCCCTTGTATAAAAAATTGTCCTAATCGGGTCCATAATTCAAAGAGCAACTGGCGTAAAAAAAATTTATGCATTCATATACATATCTATTTAGTAAGATCGTCTAGACCTTAACCTTTAATATTGTTTCTTCATCGGTCCCAAGCAGGCACCCATTCATTTCACTGGTGTAATGAATTGAATAAAAGATCATTCAGAGATCGTCAGATACATACATAAATATCTACTTCACCTCGTTACATATTTAATTACCAGTTTACTTGCTGAGTCATCAATATTAGCAAATGAGTACTAAAGTAACTTCGTAAATTCTCACGAAGGGGCAGAGTTGCGTGTTATTTAGCGAAGAAAAAATAGAAAGGTATTAAATACCTATTTTAAGCTCATAACAAATGACATAAATTTGCGGTTTTTAATGATATTGCTTTGTAGTAAATGTATTTTTGTAGTTGGCTGACGTAGACAAATTTGATGAATTTTCAACGAGATGAGAATAGTCTCCGACGTTTMMTTCTRAGTATTACAAATTTCGTCAMAGRCTTAATTATAAAAATTTTKATGTAAGAAACTGTCGTTAAATTTAAAAKTAATAGCCTAACGCTATTTCACAGAAGAACCTTAACCTAAAGATCTCAGTATACAAAACAATTCAACCTCATAAAAATTAATTTACTTTTAAAGTTTGGAGTACCTAATATTTTATCAATAGTTGTTGGGGAATTTTAGAAAACGTTGCTTCTTCCATAAAGTAGTCACGGGACAGTTGTTCAGCTGTAACAAGGATATTGTTCGGCGATTGTTCTGATACTGACTCTTAGTACATCCAACTTGGGCAACATACTTGTATTGAAGCTTGTTCTTAATTTTTGTTTGACATTAAAGACTAATCAGACTATTTTCTGACTAATTATTTTATAGAGATTTGACTTAAAATCAGCTTTCGCATATAAAAATAACGGTTTTCTTCTTTAACTTTGCCTTCTCAGTTGCGCCGTTAGACGACCATCCCACCTACCTTTTCATTTGATTGGTTGGAAAGTTGGGAGTAATGTTCTGAAGTTCTGACAAATAGTTCCAACTGTTTCTGTTATTTTGAATTTTCTTGTAAGCTCCTGGGACCTGGTTATATAAGATGAAAAGCAGGAATTGGAACAAAAATTGTGGTTATGGACGGCCCTTCATTGTACCAGGGATTATCAAGCGAATGATGCCAAATTGTGGTCAACATGATTTTCAGATATAAAGCTGCTCAGATAATAGTGTTAGCTGCATACTTCTTGCATTCTAGATTTGACGTTATACGAACAATATATGTTAGGTTGACCAAAGGTTGATGTTTAATTCTGGAAAAATATTGTGAATATCACTGCAAAAAAAGTGAGAAATTTTTAGTTTCAAGAATTCTAGTATATGTGCTTGCTTATTGTGATCGATGCCGAAGAATATGATGCAAAATAATTTATAGCAAATATTCCAAGAAATTAACTTTAACTGCAATATTTTATTGATCAACCGGAAAGTTGAGCATAAAGAGTAACTATCAAACCGCAATCCGTAAAACGACACGTAAATTCTAAAAACTTCAAGCAACGAAAGGGAAACACTGGAGAGACGCCCCAAAGGGTTGCACGATCGCTTATTATTCTGTAATGGGGACACGGCCTTGCTGTGTGWGACACCAGCCATGCAACATTTATGAGTGTGCCCATTTTTGCAACATATTTTGTTATTGTAGCGAATTWAGCATGCGCTGTTTGTTGCTGAAACTGTAAATGCAAATGAAGTCGTTATAGTAAAACGTTTCCAAATTAATTTTTATTCTTTTATTATGCTGTGGAATGAACAYAAAGCGTGAAAAARTAACTCCAAACGCCAGCGCAACACGTTGCATGTGCGATGTGGGGCAAGCGGCGGCGGGGTTGTTGGAGTGCCGTCGTTGGTGCTGTCACGTTTGCCTATCAGCCGCTCTTAGCCCACAGCAGCGCGACTTCRAGTTCGCTCATAATTAATGACAGGTATTGATGATCTGCTGACATTGGAGGCAGCGATGCTGGCGTGTCTGTTCACAGTCGATTTGTAGTTGCTGTTTTCCATGCGCAAGCAGACAACTGTACTTAAGCACCGGCCCATACAAACTTTACCACATCGTTTGSCATATCCCCCACACGGCGGTGGYGCGGTGCTGGCGCGCATTTTTCATCGTTTCKGCATAGCTGTGGTTACGTATACGCCATCGCCACCATCACCACCACCGTCGAGCACCATGACACTCTCTGCGTGCATTTTTCGCGACACATGTCAGCAACGCTTCTGACACATCGAAATTGTGTCATTTGTGCTGCACTATYGCATGCGTCGACGATTAGTTGTTTTTGTAATACTAATCGCAACTGTTGCTTCACATAACCGCCTCTCGTGCGCGTGTGCGAGTGGTTGCCGCACTGTCCCCTACAGCGCATGCAATGCCGGGCAATCGCACGACTACACGCGCAACGTTCGGCGCTATTTTTAACCGATCGATGTCCACAACAATAAATGAGATGCACAAAGCGAATGACGGAAAACTAATCGACAATGCGTCTCGCCKTGGCGGTTGCTCAAAAATGCGCTTTGCGCTCGACGCAATTBGYGTTCGTTTTTGCAATTTGAACTTGAGGTGGCATCAAAATATCTGGGTCACATTAGACGCGTGTGTATGTGTGTGTGTGTCCAAAGCGCAATGAATTCATATGTTTGCCCCGAAATACCAAAACGGAATGAGGTGACGARTGCCGCTAATGAAACCAATACATAACATATAAAATAGACGACAATCAARAGGGGTGATATTCAAGAGGGAATTTCAAACAATATTTGTTCATTAGTAAATCAAAACATGTTGCATTTTTTGTTTAAATAATAACATACTTGGCCTTGATATAATTTTTCCTTTTTAGTTAGGGGACTATTGGGTTTTTATTTGGACTAGATTAGGTTCTACGTATGGAGAAGGTGTTTATCACCTGTGGCTGCTAAAAGTAATTTCTCTTCGAAGTCACAAAACTTCGTTTTTAGTAAAATTTTGATGATATTTAAGAATGGAGCTCTAGTTAGCGCATCATAAGGTTCGGATCATAGGAAAACGATATAACAATTAGAAAGGCCCAGCCGTAGAGAAAGCTTCAGCTATTTTATGTATATCTGATTCCATTTAACATAAGTTATGCGTTGTAAAAGTCTAGTTATGAAGACAATCATTTTCRAAGACTCTATATTAAATCCCTTACCTATTGTTGATGGCCTTGTACGAAAATATTACGAGGAAAGAATTCGATATGACCTTTGGTTAATAGCAGCATGCAGAGTATTGACGACGAATTTTTGAGATTCTCTGAAATTGTGTTTGGGTACKGACAGSCCATTTTCTCCAACTCTCACTGTGAACTTCAATTCAATGGATTCAAATCCGGACCTCAACACGGCCAATCGACTGCGGTTAGGAAAAAAGGGCTACTGCTTTTAAGCCCCTGTTGGGTGACCTTTGCTCTGAGTGCTGAAGCAGAATGTTGCTGGAAGATTCAGTGCTTCCATCAAAGAGAGCACTGCTTAACTGTTTTACCATGCCTTCCAAAACATCCCGCGGGTACACTTTTGTCCCAGGTTTAGCYTCTTTAAAACAGATGCGTAGAGATGTAACGCCGTTACATAAGACACCCCACCAAACCTTTTCAATAGCAGGATGGGAGTCACGGAACCCTTGAAATAAAATTTTTTGCCTGTGGAAGTTTTTGCGTAGATTTTTTATCAAATTTTCTTGGGCAATTTCATGTGCAGAAAATTTATTTTTAATTATAATTTTGATCTGCGATGATTGCGACAAGTTGTTAAAAAAAGTGCGAGTAATGTGAAGTGTCCCAAAGCTGATTCCGGCAGGGCACGCACCGTCTTTTTTCCATGTCAAATTAAGTAATTCACATCAGTATGTATTTATGGCAACCCAAGTAGAGCGAAAACCAAAAATAAATAAAGGAAAATGATCGAAAATCGCGTAGCCCAATTAGAAGGCAAACGGCGATGATGATGACGATGACGACAAYGTCGGACGGTAATGAGCTTGTGAGCGCAATTGTACGTGAAATGCGAAATGCTTWTAAACTTCGGCGCCTAATGCATTTACCACAGCATGGAGTTAAATAGAAATCGAAAGTAAACAAGACGAGCAMGAAGAACGAATCATTCACTGTGGCGAGCTTTGAACGGGCCAAACAATAGCGGAGTCTGAGCGCAATAGCAACAACCACAGCAAAAGACGCCAGCAAGTGGGGAACTAATGAAAGCCGCAATGATTGGTGCAAACCGCATCAAATACAAYAGTTACTCCAATAACAGCAGCAACAAGTGCGGCTGAAATGCGCGCAACCACAAGAACAAGAACAACAGCAGGCAACGATGATAAATAAACTTTGATCATAAAAGCAGACGYTGCTGGCCGGGGAAGTCGAAGGCGAGCTTGTGAACTCGAGTGGAGCACAACTAAAATGCATTCAAATTAAACTAATTTGAAAAAATAAATAAATAAACCCAAAGTGAGGCAAAGCAAAGGCAATCACTGGCAGTTTCAACACGGCTGCGAATGTGTGTGTGTGTGTGTGTGTGAGTCAATGTAGGTGAGCATTAAAGCATGAAACCAAAATGAGGTACCACTGATGACTACACCATCAGCAAAAGCGCGAGTAATCTGACATTAGCATTCGYTTCAATGCGAATAGGTTGCATTATAAAGTGCCTGCGCTAACCCTCTTTGTCACCGCTCAGYCTACTCGTCTAGTACACAAACCATACCCAGTTGTGCAGCACCCATACATGCACAGCGGCAATGAGGAGGGAACGGGACATGTGTGCAGTTAATAAAACTCAAGAAGTAGGCTGCCCTGCCGCTCCCCGAAACTCATCGCTGCTCGATTCCATCGTGTGCAATTATGACCCAATAACCCAATTTCCAATACAAATAAAAGCAAAAACAACAGCAACACTCTCAACTATGGCGGCGTGGCGAGTATGAAGACCTCGCCGCATGCAAAAGCCATTTTTATATTAGATACAAGGAGACTTACATACAGACATACATACATATAAGCTGTGCATTAGGGTGCTGTGTTGCCAACGTTGGCTAGCTGAGAGCAAACTCTTCCCGACACTTGTGTTGTCAAAGCAAATGTAACTCTGCGCAGTTGCATGTGGACTGTTGCTAAACACATCCCCAACTTAAATAGGGTGTTCGAAGCTCTCAAAATTTTGTGAAACTTCAACTCACAGTGAATATGCAAGTCATAGCAAATGTCATAGCACTTATGCTTTATTCGACTTTGAAAGAAGGCGTGTTGAACCGCAGCACCCTGTATTCCGTTTATTTGGATTAATAATTGCGCGAAGCCTTAAAATGTATCTGGTGTCCATTCAAGCTACCACATACGCCAATCAGGCAAATACAGTCATGTTGACACAATAGCATTGATATACAGTGGGAACCGCCTAATGAAGMCACGCGTATTTGATTTTAAAAGTCATGTATTAGATTTCAATTAGCAGATTTAGCCTAGGCACTAACACGTACGAAGACAGACGTTACAACTAAAAAAAGCTTCAACAGAGATCCCTGGCAGTTAAATTGTGTGGTGGCAGTTTGTCTTCGAGCGTTGGAGAGTAGCGTATCGAACAAACTATGCCAGATACTCAATCAAACGGGCAGCTTTGGCATTTATGTCATGCACAATAGTAATATTATATAAAATAAAGYTTGGTAGCATTGAAGATAGCGGTTAAATGAGGATTCGCTTATTCTCTTGTGACRAATTCAAGCGAGCAGCGAAATGCTGAATCGAACATGACACAAATCTACCAGAAACGCGTTTAAATAGATTTACTTTACATACTAGACTATAACGATTTACATTTAACAACTTTTAGTTCTGATTTTGTTCTTAGAGATTAAATTTTTAATTTGTACAAGAGTCTAAATTAAATGATGAAAATATGAATATTATTTTTTGAAACAGCGGAATTTTTAAGCTAAAATTAAAATTCCATGACCCAATAACAAATATTTAAATRAAGATTTTGAATTATTAATTCAAARAAATTTTAYAAAATATTTGCAACTCTGGGTGTAATTATTTACAATTAAATGATAGTGTCTCAAATAAAAGTTTTTAAAAAGRAGTAATCGGGTATTTTTTAATGGAGCCCACTGTAGTCGCAAACGCACCCAACCGTCGTCGAGCGAGCAATGCGCGTGTYGACTATTGCGGCCATCAAATGCAGCGCACCGGCCGGCCGGCAATCTAACCCAATGCAGTCGGCATTATGTATGTATGYATGTTTGTATGTAAAGCKTTGGTTTTGGGTGTGCGCGCATCTTGCAATCGACTACGACCACATCTTGATGTTGTTGATATTGCAGTGTTTGTTTTTGCATAGCGCAGTTAATAGATTTTCGTTTCCACTTGGCTGCCCGAGCTGCCAGAAAATCGCATTTAACTCGTACGACTAATTGTACCTGCAAATCAAGATTGACTAAAGGGGGCTTAGCAAACGGCTAAGCGCATGCATGTTCATATATAAATGCCTGAATGTTTGTGCGAGTTATCTAAGCGGGTTGCGCATGTATGCACATATGTAATAATCTGTGCAATGCAATGCCAACAACACGTCCACTTGCAACTGAAACAATTACAACAGCGGTGACAAACCCATGCCTACATTCACATGTACATACATACATCTGCATGTGTGCGTCTGTAATAGCTGCGCAAAAGCTTCAGTCAGTTTGGAGCGCTTTGACTCACACACACACATATATATACATATAATGACTGCATGTGTGTGGTTGTGCATATTGTAATTATTTAAAATAAGTATTAATTAACAGCAACTACGCACCAGCCGCTCTCAGTTGTTTATTACGCATATTTGCATATATACGGGCACTAATATCTAAGTATACGCCGATTTATTTATACTGCAACGCTGGACGCGAATGCAAACTACGCCGAGGAGGCACACTCAAATGRAAAAAGCGGAAAAATGCACAGCCAACAACGAATTTCAAGACTTGATCGCTTTCAAAAGTCGGCTACATGCAGCCGTACATAAACACATATGCATATGTGTGTGTGAGTAAATGTGCTTAGCTTTATCTGCTAAAACGCTTGTGAGCCAATCGCTGCGCRTTTATGTGTTTCGCTTCCGAGTGCATCTATTTTTATCCACATAAACAATTATCCGCACTTTGTGGTTGTTTGTGCATTTTTCGATCTATAGGATAGATATACATATGTGCATACATAGTCTTGTGAGTATGTGTGGGTAAGTGCTTATTTATGCATGAATGCCAGTTATGTGCACGAATGCATGAATTATGATGCATGCGCCCATACATATTTACGCGTACATACATTCACACATATGTGTGTGTGTGTTTCACTTCGTATGTTCTACTTTTTGTGTAAACTTGAAAATGCGTTTCTAATTTGTCGCTGTCATTGTCAACGAGTGCGCCGTTATTGGCTTAATTTGAAAATGAGATTTTTCCGCCGATCGAATATTATATATATATGTAMATACAGTAACCCGCTAACCCATTAGAAACACGGACAATTATTCATATAGTTTTGCGTTCAGAGTCAAATAAAACAAAAGTGATAACGATATGTGAATGCAATTTTTTGTAAAGTATTTATTTGAAATATCATCTTTTCATAAAATTGAGAAAAACTTAAATTTTTTAGTATWTGGTTGGCAAACCTTTGTCTTTATTAACAGCCTTCATTATTTGATGCATACTATGCAAAAGAAATATCATCATTATTTTTAAATCTGGATCATTTAGGCACACATCCTTCATGTTATCTTTGAGAGGGGTTTTTTCGGGAATATGCCTTCGACTTAAGGATCGTTCAACAGCTTTCGGTGGGGCTTAGGTCGGTTGAATTTCCCGCCTAAGGTAATATAATGATATCCAAGTTGTGAAGGACATCAATCGTTCGTCGGGAGTTGTGGCAAGGGACCTCAGCGTGCGTATAAGTGTACTGGGTCTTGCCAAATATGGTACAAAACCATCTGGAAGTACATTGGTGTACTGCACACTAGTCATCATTCCCTCCACAAATTAAATTGGACCAGGACCTTCAAAAAATATGCAGCTCTCAATCATGACGTTGGGCGGATATTTKACCGTTTTTTGAATGCAGTTCTCCGCATAACGTTCACTCGGTCCACGACGCACAAATTGAATGATTTCTGACTGATTGAATGATTCTGAAGATAGAAGATAGAAGAAACGGTGCAATATTTGAATGTGTGCACAATTTTCGGTACTCGAGGAAACGAAGTAACTGCACTGATTCCAATTTGTTKAGTATTTTTCTGTAGGATGTACTTTTATCTCTTAAGAGTGCAGCAATAGCATTTTGGGTTTCTTGAAATGTCCGATGTTTTACTTATTTCCTAAAAAGTACATTTTTAAAGCTTATATTATAATGCTTCAAAAAACTCAAACTCTGGAATCTCTGAAACATAAGTTCCTTCCGCTACGCCCCTCAATTTATCTCTGATGAGTCATAAATCACAGATGCTAACTCGAAGTGAAGTAAATATTTCAATATAATTKCTTATTTAAGTTCCGCTAATTGCACCGGTACATTTTTTTAATATCTGACACGTGGTAACATGTAGTGCACAGTCTAATTAATGCTTAGGCGGTGGAAAAAATTCAAATTTTTGGCGGGGTTTCGAATGGGTTGGCGGGGTACTGTACATACATACATATATGCCTTACATAAATATGTATCTACACATGTGTGGATGTTAGAGATAATATGTGGAAAGATCTAGATTCAAAATAAGCCRAGCAAATGTTAACTTGAAATTGTGATATGAAAATAACTACAATAAATTTTATTGTTTCTATAGATAATAAATTCAGTGCGCAAGCATACATGTATGTACATATGTATATAATTAACTGTTACATTTGCAGAATCATTGCACACAACAAAAAAAAAAACAAATTGCATGCTATTTAGCATTTCTAGAGCTTCACCCTGGGATGAAGCTCCACAAAAACTATCCCACGCGACCCAAAAGTTTGGAAGAGCTGTGGATTGAGCATGCTCAGCAGTTAAACGTTCGCCTATCAAATGGAAGGAGGTAAATCTTTACACATGCATTAGGGTGCTTCAAAAAAATTAAAAAAAAAAAATTTAAAAAAAATTAAAAAAAAAAATTTTTTTTCAACTCTTACTCCCTCAATTGTTAGTGATTGACAAACAAAAAATGCTCCCTCGGCCAGGCGCTGCAGTTTAACTCTAAGGTGTCGCTGAAGTTCGATTGAGTAGTTCTCGAGAAATCTTACCAAAAACACGTTTAAAGACGGCGCATTTAGCATAGCACGCCTCGAACGCACAAGTTCTTAAGGCGGCATCTCCGAAACTACTAATCGGATCAATTTGAAAATTCAGGACAATATTACGCAGGTGTTGCAGATATTAATAAGACAATGAAAATCGGTTTTTTGAAACCCGTAAGGCCATATAACCCCTCAAAGTATATAATGAATGAAAATTTGAGGTAAGTCCACGAAATACCTGTCGAGTGATTCGATAATTAGCGAAGCGTTGTCGGGCGCACTAAAACGTTTGTGATAAACTTCAAAGGCGCTTTCTCAAAACCTTTTTTGAACTGGCCAACACAGTAGCTCAAAAACTTCTGTGTAGATTTTAATAATTTCCATAAAATACTCTTTTTTGAAATCACGAAACTTTTTGCAGCATGGYGAGAGACTTTTTTAGTTAATTTTTAGTAAAGGATTAATTGTTGTTTTTTTTTTCAAGGGAATCTCGTACTCAGTGGTTCATGAGACCGTCCGCCATTTTGCATTAGTACACATCTAATGGAAGAAATTTTTTGTCTGCTTGATTTTAGTTGAATCTCAAGGATTTGTAGTGATCACCTCGATTTCGTTTAAAATTAACTCAGTGTTTTTTAATCCTTCAAGTCAAGTCGAAATCTTAATCAAAATAGCCAATTTTTCACTTTTATAAAATAAAATAKCTTCCTTCAAACATTGTAAATTTTGTATGTCTCTGACTGTATMTTAACCCTTAAGCTGCAGTTGCGACATGCCGTAAGAATTAAAATTTTTCATTTAGTTGCATCAGTGTATCTTTGTACTGGTAACTGGATAACACTGGGCGAAAACTTGACCTAGCAATCATATAACTCATATCGGAATTTTCGAAGATCCGGCTGACTTTACTCCATATGATTGGTAATTGTGTGTGAGGAACMWTGGGAGCAYTCAATTAGTTGTGGCATATTGTTTGTATTTTATTTTGGTTGTAATATATACAAATCGAGCCCATACTTCTCCCAACTTCCATATACTACTTATAATGATTTTCAGTGAGTATAGTATTTACATATATATGAATTTGTGTTCTCTTATTGTGTCTAAATCTTACAATCCTCGGGTTGACGTTTTCCRTATCAACTCAATATTTTAAATTTAGCTCCTTCGGTCGAGTTAATATCGCACATATGTATGTATGTATCTCATTTGAAGTGGATTTTATTATAATTTAAGCTGGCGCGAACTAAAATATAGCACACATAATACACACTTCTGACTTTCATCGTCAAGTCTAAGTTTATGGTCTTTAATGTAAATCAAAAAATACCATATCTGATTGTTATATATTCGAGGTCAAAAGGTAGTAATGCCCAAGATAGTGCTTCCACAGATTCATACTTATGTACATATATAAATTAACTAATGCCATTAGAATGGATCAGCGATCGCCAGATCGTAACAACTTAATACTATCATGAAAAAAAGAACAATTTTAAAAAGGTTTTAGTTGGATTATTTCTATTTATTAGTTCAATGTTTTTTGTAATTTGAGTTTTGATTAAAGTTCAAAAATATCCATAGAAACATTTCAAAAGTAGAGATTTTAACAAACATAAGWCCTACTGACAGTTCAAAAAATTCTGAAATTTTGACCAGAACATACCAGATATATGAGGCTACACTTAGATTAACAATCCGTATTTAATAAAATGTAACTTCARGAACCTTTATTAACTTACATAGGTGTATTAATTAACAGGGGGAAAGCGAAATCTTTAAACTCCATACAAAAGATCCATAATTAGTTGAACCTTGCAGAGGCCATGCTTCACAAATTGTRGGAAAGCTTCAAAAAACATTATGACAACTGCTGGATGAAAACGTTATGAGAATATCTTACTACCGTATGTTAACTAGAGCGTGAATTGAAAGCCTGATCTAAAGCTCGAAAGACGTTTCAAAAAATTTGGTACTAAAATACAATTTAAATGTTTTATTTAGCATTAAATTAAATATAAAAAGTAAATCCCACCTCTTAAAGCCAATGCCACTAAAGCTATAAATAAATAAAGCTTGAAGTAATCTTCTACGTTTCTTCCTATAATGGAGAAGGCACGAGCAAAGCTATTGACACACGATAAAAAATGATATGCGATGAAARTCAGACGTGTGTGTTATGTGTGACGTAAGACGACCTTGGCGATGTCTCAATTTTCGATTACAATATGTATGTACATTTGTGCTGTGGCGGTATGTACGTATGTGGGTGCAAACAAGCAAATATGGCATATTCAATTGTCTACGTCAGAAGACTCGGCATGCGCGAGGTACTCGCTGAATGAAGAGTACATATATATATATATATATATATACATACATATGTGTGTAAACATCCATATATGTATGTGTCTGTATGTACAAACGTATATACAAGAGCGTGTGCAGGAATTCGAGCAAAGAGTTGTGCAGAAAGTGAAAAGCGAGTAACTAAGCAACAGAGGTGTCTTTTCGTCTGAACCTGCACCATGCCCATGAACATATGTACGTATGTATATTTCTATGATTTGTTTAAAATTATTTAAATGTATGACGTMATTTTGAAATCTCTATCGCCCGCTGAGTAAGGAGTGCCATGCGAAGCGGTATGTGAGAGATTATAATAATTCAGAGTTAATTGTTGTTAATTGCTTGCATTTAAATTTAGAAATCACTTTGAGCAGACGTTTTTGGTTGTTTGCGAAAATATTTGGAATGAAAGAAAATGCAAACCGGATGCAAAATAAATTTAAAAAGAGCTTTGGCACAATTCGCCAGTTTTTTTGCATATATACCA
>NW_017537312.1:192947-197065 GCF_001853355.1 Bactrocera latifrons
GTGACAAACTTAATATACCCTGTTCAGGGAATATAAATATGTTGTAGGGCTAGACAAACGAACTGTGTTACACACTATAGAAATGTGGTTTTGAAGCAAAAATAAAAAATTTATAACTTAAAGTTTTTATGTAATAAAAAACATTTCAGATAAGTGGCCGTCCTGCCTGCCGCGAATAAATTCCAGCACAGAGACCCAATTTGCGACCACTTTTTGCAGCAATTGGCTGGCGCCCTATGTAATCAATGATCCGCCGAATATTCTCCTCCAAGACGTCATTCGTTTCGGGTTTATCCGTGTAAAAAAGCAATTTCAAATAAATCCCTTCAATTCAGACACAAAAAGGTCATTAGTCATGGGTACGGGGTAACGGCGTCTTAACCTAGGCTTCTGGATTATCATTACTCTAAATGTTTATTAACCAAAAGTGAGTTTGATTGCTGAACAAAATTTTCATGTGAAAATAAGGGCCGTTAGCTCWATYGTTTTAGGCCATTCACCGAATRTTGATRGTTGTTCGGCTTCAATTGYTGCACGAGTAAGATTTTGTAAACCGGCACATCATGGTCTTTCCCTAAAATTTTCCATAAAGTGGCCGGACACAATTCCAATTATGGAGGATAGCAGGTGGACTCATTTGGGTCGTATTCGATAATCTGCTCCTCAGCCACAATAGCGTCTTCGGTGCGCATTGTAGAGCGTCCCAGTGGATGCACGTTATACACTAGGGAAAACAAGCTCTGTGGTGCGTTTATATTGACCGAAATTTAGCACAAAAGTTTTAACGGCTTGTAATCGTTGTTTCGGAGTAAATCAATTTACTTTCAAAACTCCTGAATTTGTCATCGGTATCATAGGTGAAATAAAAGCCTGAAATGTCTTTTGTTTTAATGAAAAAACAATTGTTATTTATTGTCAAAGAATTGARTTTTTTAATTAAGCTATGTATATACTTCATACATATATAATTAGCTTTAGTTTCAGCATAATTTTGAAAAACTAAAAATTTCTCCAACAACTTTCATCATCAATTTGCCTCTCAACAGAATCATTAGCGCTTCGGCACATACACACAAACGTCCTACTGTCAGTGGCTTGGCCAAACAAGCATGTTTACCATTCAATCGGAATTGTTTACTTTCCGTCTCTCGAAATGCAACAATGTTTATTCCGAAACGACTGTTGCCGCCGCCKCGCCTGCACATTGTATTTGTAAATATTTTAAATCAATTATACATGCAGTTGTTCTTCTTGTTTGTTTCTTGTTGTATTGYACTCGCCAAACAGAACTTATCAATTTGTATATTTACGGAGAATCTAAACAACAAGACCGCAGCAACTCACTGCGCTTACTCCCAGAGATGCTTCCGTCTTTTTCATATGATTTTGTTGTAATTGCAGCTGTCATTGGCCGCTAATTTGCCCRCAAACCAATTTGGACCGGCTGGCCGCAGACTGCGGTGCTGCCACGTATTTGCACTTGCTCGCCGTTAATTGKCTGCTTATCATTTTAACGGTATATCAGCCGAGCCGCTTTTGTTTACACAAAAAGGTTAATGACTGCAGACACCAAAAATATTTTGTCATTAGAAACTAATTGGATTAGAAATTCAGCTTTGTCTGAGCTGATAATTTGCCTGCCTCTCTGCTTCTTTGCCATTTATCATTTTGTGTCGTTGTCTTTAAATATTTGTAGATGACAGCTACATATATGTACATACATAAGAATGTACATATATTTAAATATGACACCAGATTTTTAAAACTGAAAATTAACGGATCAATATAAAATGCTGATACTAAGCTATCGATTGATGTTTTCCTTTATAAATGAGTTTCAAGTGGTTTCACAAAGGGGCTCCAAAGGCCTAAGTGTGGCGTCAGTCTCCACGTACCTAAGTATCAAACCATTTAGAGTAAACATAAAATTTTTAAAACTCTGCCTTGCCACTTGGTAATATGGCAGAGCTAATGGCCTTGTTACACGTAACGAGTACAGTGGCGAGACAGTATTCTGGCCGAGTATGATACTCAGTCGAGAGAGTTGCCAGTAGATGTTTACACGTATTTTGTTCATCTAGTTAGACAGTGAAGCTTTTCAAAGTTTTATTTACAATGTTTGTGTCTTTTTCTACACATTTTAAAAGAGTTTTTTTATGAAGTTCTACCACGTCTCATAAAAGAGTATTTGCCATTTCAATTCTTTCACAATGCAAAATGCAATTGAAACTAAATAAACAGCATAAAAATCGACCGAGTGGCGAGTGAAGACCGAATGCGTGTTCACATGCAACGAGCGAGTCAGTGATTAGCTCAGAAGGGGCAAAAGAGTGAAGAAAAAAGAAGCACTCGGCCTAGTAAACAAAATGTGATTCTAGTGACTCTCTCGCCACTATACTCGCCCACTGACTCGGTTCATTACTCGCCTTACTGTTTAAACGAAACGAACACTCTGCCGAGTCACTGTCTCGCCGCTCTACTCGTTACGTGTGATCAAGGCATAAGGTCACATGTGCTAAAAACCGCCGTACTTAGTATTATAGCAGAATCAGTCAAAAACGCTACTGTCTTCCTTCATTTTCCTTCCTTATCGAGCAAAATGTGTGAACAGTTGAGCCCGTCGCAAAAACGCAGAAATCAGCCATCTTTGTTAATGTTGCCATTGCTCAATACGCATATATAGTTTTGTACACATCTATGTTTTCAAATACAATTCTTATACCCTCGCAACAAAGTTGCTAAGGAGAGTATTATAGTTTTGTTCACATAACGGTTGTTTGTAAGTCCTAAAACTAAAAGAGTCAGATATAGGGTTATATATACCACAGTGATCAGGGTGACGAGTAGAGTTGAAATCCGGATGTCTGTCCGTCCGTACGTGCAAGCTGTAACTTGAGTAAAAATTGTTCGGYGACACCCGAACTTAGCCCTTCCTTACTTCTTTACAATATAAAATATCAAAACTGAAAACAAACTATTAAAAAAAATTATTTATATATGTACTTATAAATAATTGCATTCGACACTGACTTAGGGTTATTTTAAGAAAATTTCAAACATATTGAACAGAGTGAGTTATAAAAGTTGATAATTACTACAGTATATAGATATTGGCAACCCCGCGTTGTGAGGGAGCGATCAGCTGACACGTTTCTACGGCAAAAATCCAAATGCCGTGATTTCTCACGGCATCCTACGTCCAAGAGAGAAGGGAGCAGCGTTTTTCACCAAGATAGGTCGTATCAGCTGGCACGGACCACGATTCTACATTCTCCACTATTTCTGCTATTAAAGAGTTAATAGAGGTTCTCAACATAAAGCACGGAATTATTTAGGAGTGCTTCGCGGCGACGACCTAAAATCCGAAGGATTTGCGAAAAAAATGAATTGCAAAGTTTAATGAAGTAGCTTCCCTCAGCAACCTTATTTACCAGATTTGGCTCCTTGTGAAATTTTTTTGTAGAAATTCAAAAATCATTTGCGGCGATCTGTAAATAAGCAAACTAATTTCACAGTTTTTGATATATGGATCTCAAAGTCTGCACAATTCTTTTTCTCTCAAGAATCATTTATCGGAATTGCCAATAACCGATCACTATAGGATATAGAAGCCAGGTATACTTATAAAATCATCAAGTATTATTATCAAAATTTTGTCTTTGTATTGAAAACTTGATTATTTGAGAGGATTTCTTCCTGAAATTCGGCATCAAATTGTTGAAGAGAGCGCTCCAATCGTGGAATGTATTTTTCAGAACACACTACAAAAACATAGAGCTACCAGATCAAAGTAAAAAAAGTTTTAAGTTTTTTTCTGGTTTTTCATTAAACAAGGAACGCTGAAGAGCTCTCAGAATAAGTTAAGACTGATGTGTGGAACACAATGCTCGCGACAGACTGCAGCAGCACGACAATRAACTGAAAATGGCGTTGTGAATCCTACTACATGAACATTTGTGAGAAGAAAGCAACATAACAATGGCCGGCATATACACAAGACAACACAGCTGTTCATTTTGCATGTACACAATTTCGGTTGTGGCCATACTAATACCTTGCACTTCAATGAAATTTTAATATTTTGTTCAAAGTGAAATTTTTAAGCAAAAAATAAGTAA
>NW_017537312.1:197100-199445 GCF_001853355.1 Bactrocera latifrons
CTCATTTTACATATTAGTGGCATCACTACTCATTCTCATCTCTCTGTCTTCCATTCTACTGTCAACTCTACTGTCGTCCTACTGTCGTTGGCAAATATAGGATAAAATTGAAGTTAGCGAGAACGACAACTGTCGGCCTGCAGTCGTGTAGTCGTGCAGCTGTCAAAATAGGTCCGTCCATAAGAACGTGTGTATTTTAATATTCGACAGATATCGTTTGCAGTCTGTCGCGAGCAYTGTATTCCACACATGAAGAGACTTTTGGTGCTTGGTTATTTTATACTATGGATCCATGTTTAGTTAATTGAGTGATTTTACAAGAGGAAGTTACTTCATTAATGTGTAATCAAACATTACGAAGAGCCTATAATTCAGACATGAAATTCAATGGTATACACTATTTAAAGTAATAATTTTACATACCTATGTATGTACATATGTATATGTTTCCAAAARAACGTACATATTTCGCTAAAACTGATGAAAATACACAGTCTCTGGTAAAACTCTGACACACAATTAAACATCTGGAACGAATATCAAATGCGATTMAACATTTTCGAAAAACAATTGAGCGAATTAATAAGAAGACATGAGAAGAATATCACGTACATCACGTGTGATCACAAATCTARTAGTTGATTTATGCATTTAGGGCTCGTGCGACTTTAATTAAATAAAACTTTACACGTGATTTGATTCATCGATTTGCCAAGTATGCGAAAAATATGTGATATTTTGTACTCTAGTGTTTTTGTTCTTGTTTTTGTTTATATTTCTATTCGCTTAAGTACAGACGCACATTCTGTAAGTGTTTACTGATCGTCGGTGTTAGCCAGATTGCTATGCGGAAAGAAAATTTGTTATTTGCGTTGGCAAGCTAAAGCTCTTCGCGCTGCTGTTTATCGCTTACAACATGTGGCAAAATACCAAGGTGAACATTTGAGGTTCGTGGCCGATTTATTTCGGCTAATAGTAATAAAAGCTCTACACACTTACAGCGTATGTATCTGTGGTTAAGTACATTGTATGTATCCATATGTAACTGTAAATTTCAAATAGTAAAATAAATGTATTTATGCATAATTTTGTAAAGCACAAAGAAAATCAGTTACAATAAATGATTTCAATAAAAACAAGTAAGAGAGCTAAAAGCAGGGGAAATACGTTCTGGTGGATTGCATCGGAATTGATTATRTTGGGGATATGAGGTTTAAACCAAGATCTATACCTACTCAATTTCWTATTCGGTGCTAAACCATTAATATAATTTTACAATTTTGCATTTATTGTCAACTTAATTACAATAAATCTCTCACACTTTGACCAATCTAAACCGGTTTAACGTCGTCTGGAAAACCACTATTTAGGGTATATTGGAGGCAGAAAAGACTGGGGCTAATTGCACAAGCTTTTTACGTAATTTATCTAGTTTAAATATTTAACTCATTAACTGACCGATATATTCGGCATATGATTTCTTCGATTAACGAAAATCGTATTATATCTTTAGCGCATGAAAATCGAGCCAATTCGTGAACCAATTTCGTATATTTTCGGCTTTAAACTATAGTATATAAAAATTATACGTTCAATTAATTTTGCTATATTATTGCTATTAGTCTTAAAAAAATATGCTTCCTGAGTTGTATTAAGGTACCTCAGATAGTATCAACTATAAATGTGGAATAAAGTTTATGAAGACTAGGGCAAGTTTCTCTGAATTAAGATAGCTCACATATATTAGCCGATATACATATATCGAACGATAACTTTTCACGCTTGATACTCAATCGGTAAACACGGGCACTCGTGCTATTCGTAACAAGAGAGTACAAGTTCAAGAAAGCGTGCCCCTTTCTACAAAGTTTTATTAGAATTATTCTTTTGTACTTTATTTATTTATTGTAATTTCATTATGTTTTTTGTTACATTCCTTTTCTTAAATATTAATGTATGTACGTCATTATAATCTACTTTAATTAAAGGCAATATGGAACAAGTAAGGAAGGGCTAAGTTCGGRTGTCACCGAACATTTTATACTCTCGCATGATAAAGTGATAATCGAAATTTCAGGCGTGATTGTGAACCGATTTCACCCATATTTCGTACATGTCATCAGGGTGTTAAGAAAATATTATATACCGAATTTCATTGAAATCGGTCGAGTACTTCCTGAGATATGGTTTTTGGTCCATAAGTGGGCGACGCCACGCCCATTTTCAATTTAACAAAAAAGCGTGGATGCAGCTTCCTTCTGACATTTATTCCGTAAAATTTAGTGTTTCTGACGTTTTATGTTAGTCGGTTAACGCACTTTTAGTGATTTTCAACATAACCTTTG
>NW_017537312.1:199810-209157 GCF_001853355.1 Bactrocera latifrons
TAGGACTTACAAACAACCGTTATGTGAACAAAACTATAATACTCTCTTTAGCAACTTTGTTGCGAGAGTATAAAAATATTGTTCTGAATACCGATGTGTTAGAGAGAAGCGTAAACTACACATAAGGCATACCTTTTGGGTACATCAGTTTTGGCATACTGTTCTTGAGAAAATTATAGAAACTTTGTTCTACGTTCTGCTCGGTAAAATGATTGTCACTGTTCATGCCGGGTTGTTACATATTACATAAAACATTTTTATGTAAGCAGTGATGCGACAAAATGAACAACCTTGAACTTAATAAATTCTCAATTACAGCTCTAACTGTGGGCACAATACATATGTGTGTACTTACGTACATATGGACATAAGTGCGTATATGCAAACATTTGTACGTATCTATAGATATACTATACATACATACGAGTGAGTATAAACACTTAGTATGTTATATATTTGTGTACATGAATATGGTATATACATAGAATTGTGTAAATATGTATGTATATATGAATATATGAAGCTTAGAGGTATGTAGATATTACTCAAAAAATATGTTGCTTAAATAAAAAAAATTAAAAATATTGTATAATACATGTGTAAGTACGTATGTGTGTATATCGCGCAGATTTTTTCTATAAAATCGCGTATGGGARAAATCTTCTTTGGATCATTCTGAACAACTTTGCTAAAAAGAATACGGGCCTAAAACCGGTAGCTGGGCTGTGAAGGCGCTACYTAGCTGGAAATGGTAAATAAAAATATTTTGATAATTTTTAAAAGTCGATAAGACCCCGCCCTTATAAGTTGACTTTGCATATGTATGTATGTATCTCACAAACCAATAAAGCTGTATGGATCRAATTCGCTCAGCACAAATCCTTTTAGCCTTTCCTTCTATGCAGTGAAAWTGTGTAAATCGGGCAAAGACTCCCACTACTCTCAAATTAACAGTGAATCAACCGAGTTTGTGATTTTGTTTTACACAAATTTAGTTATGTATGTACATACATATGTTGGGRAGCAAGCTCACACGATAATTTCTATTCATTCCATTCACTTGGGAGAGCAAAAAACATACAGATCGTTCGATGATTAAATCATAAATACAAGTAAAGACATACGCATGTATGTAAATCGCAATAGATTGGTGGTTATACATACATATATGTATGTATATCTTTATATAGTATATAAATGTTCTGATCGTGTGTTTGTAATTGAACTGCTCCTAAACGGCTGGACCGATTTTGATGAAAATTTTTTTGTGTGTTCAAGGAGATTCGAGAATGGTTTAGATTCACAATTTGATCCACTGGAAAATGTTTTTTGAAATTAGTTCTCCATTTGTAATTAATTGGTAATTTTGGAATGTTTTACATAGGATCCCATAGACTGCGCTATCATCGCAGTATCCAATATTCAAACCTTAAAAGGCTTCATCTGTAGACCAATAGCAAGTTTTCATAATGTGAACAGGGTTGTTCGTTCTTAAGTAGTAAATTGGGTGATTCAGTACATCTATGGGTAGCCATTACATTTTTTTCATACCTACTAAATATTTCAGAGAACAAGAATGCATAACAAGCGTCAAGCRAGGCTTTGCGGATACTTTGCTAGATTATRGGCGAAGGATGCAAATGCATCCAACCAAACAAACAAACCAAASGYGATATCTAGAATAAAAATATAGCGACATAACTRAAGTGTTGATAAAAAGGTCTATTATAATTTGAGATATACAGCAATCTTTTAAAAAATAATAAAATTGCTAAATATTGGGAAAAGTGAAATAGAACTGCAACCAAATGCACAGTGCAATAAATTAAAACTGGCTCAGTAATCATTCGATGAATAGTATACCACAGGCATCCCAAAAGACTGATGCCATAACCTTGCCAGCCGATTTTTTGTCAGTCCACTAGGCTGACTGTCGACAACGACTTGATTGATTTCACTGGTGCACAGCCCAAATTCAACAGTATTTTCCCCCAAAAACCAATGCTTTCTTAACGCACGAAATGCTGTTTGATTAATTTTTTTGTGAACTAAMACAAGTTGCTTCACCAAAAATACGATATCTMCTTAACTAATAGTTATTATCTAARTAATAGAAATCATATRGATKATATTAGTTGTACTACCTATGTATCAGCCACAGTAAAACGTGGACGGGTCGTSTAGTATTTTATTTATATTATATATATAGGTACATACACATATAAATCTTCTTCATAATTATTTTAAATCAGCAAAAGACGCTAGGCTAATTTAAATTAACTACTGTTGAGTATTTGATCTGCAAAACAACAACAATTTTGAATAAAGATAATTGTGTTTTCGGTTSCATTAAATTTCGAATGCTTGCACTATAAATTAAATGAATATTTTCTCAACGCGTAATTAGCTTCACCATTTGCTGCCGTAAACTTGTTTATGCCTATAAATCCACACACATACTTAGATGCTTATAGCATACGTGTGTAGCTGAAAATCGGACCCTTTGCCGCTTCCCCCTACATGGCTTTCGTAAGCAACGAGTTTCGTAAGTTGACTAGCCCCTTCGCCGAGCTTTTTTATTTTTCTAATTGTATTACATTGCCACTCCACTATATCCACATATAATACATAAATATGTATTTGTTGTAATGTGTGTTGCAATAGCACCGCACGTGTCTGCTGGGCCTGTGTAGCAGTCAATTCTATCGTGCRCCGGCACCAACGCGCCCTGCGCACACTACATTTGGTCTTAACCGAAAGCAACCGTCGCGTCGCGAAGTTCACCTTTACATACATACTTAGGAACCCACACTCTTATATACACATTCATAATATATACATACGTATGTACATATATACGTTTTTGAGAGATTTTGTTGTTGCACACCCGTCGACGTTCAAGGTGAATTATATGAAAATTAGATTTTACTTTTTACTGATTGCCTTTGCGGTTGTATTAACGAACCAGAAGCAACTCTGTTGGCATGACAAAGCACCGGTTCCGCACAACGGTGACTACGCTTTTTGTGATTGTGCTCATCAGTAGATTGGGCTCACCCTAGTTGAACTTGAAACTGTCCAKCCAACAAYCGAGAGAGMATTTGAATTTGGCTTTGCTAACTGCTCTTTGTAAATTTGACATAYTGCTTCGCTACTCGTGAGGCAGTTCAAGGTTTACAAATGGCAGCTGCTTGTAAATTTTTGCCCAATTCTTGTAAATACAGATGTKTTGATGTTGTGCTATGCTTACTTCTCACAATTGTTCCGCCTAAAGTATTTATCATCTTTATTTTTTTATGTAAATGAAGTTTACTTCAGTTCGAAACTCTGGTCCCACAGATAAATTTATTCGAGGTGAGGTCATGAACTATTTGAATACCAATTTTGCAGACTCTTAGTTCTCTTGCTCATACTTACAACCTTCAAATATTTCGTATGACAAAATAATATCTCCGTATTTCTGAAATTTGATTAACATACGATTTCTGGGTTTCCCCCAAAAGCAAGTGTGTCATCACGTCATCACTATAATTTATAATTTTTTTTTTTGTTTTTGAGACGACTACGTCAATCTTTGTCTTATARCATAAAGAGTAAACGGGCACTGATTTCAAATCCCTGCTAAGATCAGCTAACAATTTTTGTTGTTTTTGTAACAAAAAGTGGTAATTTTTCTTATCTTAATCACTCAAACAAAACAGTTCTTTTCCATTGGGTCGTTCGTTCGTTTGATGATCACATTCTGCAGACTTGGTACCTTCGGACTATTACTTGTTCCCGCCTCTGCAACATATYTTTGGATGGAAGAACATTCACCTCTATTTTATTATCAAATCAAGTAATTGAATGGCAAAATGCATTCAGAGATGATCGTAAGTCATCGGAAACTTTACTCAWGCGAGTCTTCCATACCTCTTCTGTTAAATATTGACAACATCGAAAAAGTTAGAGAAATAGTGCTTGAAAATCGTCAGACTCGTATTAGAGAGGAAGCAGAATTTAAAATTGTGCTATATGTCTAAAATTGTATCGTCTAATTTTGACTCGATTAAAACCCTGTCGTAMCATCTCGGTTATGAAATTTAATATCTCTTGCGTAATTAGCTAGATTTCAACAGTACCGTTAGCTGGCGAGTAATCGGAGTTAACTTCCGACTTCATCCAYTTTTCCAGTGTCGATAATTGTGCTAAAGAGATTTGCCCTGAGCGAACTTGGTCATGGCAGCTTAAGTGGTTTAGGAGATACTTATATATGTACATTAAATAAAGCAGAGAATAATAATTTCTTTTTGAATTTTTTTCTCACAGGTACCGCACTACTGCGATCACCTGCGCTAAATTAAAGTTCTTAGTGATGACACTTTATATGTTTTCGATGAACGGCGTTTTGTGGGCGTGGCAGTGATCCGATTACGCCCATCTACGAATTCCGCCCTACTTTTTCGCCAAGGAACATTTGTACTTTACCAGTTTCGTCAAGATTTCTTAGTTTTTACTAAAGTTACAGCTTGTACGGACGGATAGACAGACAGAAAATCACCCAGATTTAAAACCTCCCTTTATTCTGATCATTTATACATATACATATGTACATATGTATATATAACCCTTTATCAGGCTCGCTAAGGTTAAGGTGATGCGTACAACCGTTAGGTGAAAAAAACATACTCTGTAGCAACATGTTGCAAGGGTAAAAAAATTGAGATAAAATAAAATGCTTTACAATTTTGTATGTATGCTTTCATATTAATAATGCCAGAAGGTCATCTACCCACATTTGTTTTTGTTTATTTACAAAATGAACATACCAAACAAATTTACATAAACACAAAATAAAATCTCATACATATATACACATATATAAAAGTATATATTTATTTCAATAATAATTTTCTGAGAAGAATAATTACTTGTTTTTTATTTATTTACAGGTACGTATGTATTTAAAACTGATGTAAAATYCATTCGAGTATAATATTGAGTAAGTTATGAACCGTGTCCGTATTTATGTATTTCCAAAACCCCACAATTATTATATCTTTTACTGGGAATATTAAGTTTGCCACAGAAACGTCGTASGGATTAAAGAATATATATATGTACATATATATGTGTATGTATAAATCTATATATATGTATAAATATGTGTATGTATATATCACGTGATGAGTTGAGCTCATTTAGCCCACTTCGTCTGTTTGTATACACCCGAACAAGTCAAGTGAAATTTTGCACAAGTGCTGGTAACGGGCCATTATAGCATTTTTCTGTCATAGAAAACATTTTTATTTSAAATTTGCACAGTTTATTATCCACGGCAATGGTATCATCTCCGAGGATATTGCTCAAATCGMACCAATATAGCATATAGTTACCATACAGAATGAAAGCCAAAGTCAAGATGCATATTTTTTGTACCCTCTTATACGCTCGTGAGGCGTATTGTATGCAACGAAGTTAACGATTATTGGTTTTAAAATAATTTGAATCAAAACCTTTATTTTTAATTAAATAATATATTTTCATTCTAATTGTTATTATTTTTTTTAATTAAGAACAATATATTATCTTATTTAGTTGCCAAATATTCTTATTCATTCAATGTGTTTACAACTGGCAGCATCATATTAGGTCTGAAGTCATTAGGAAGCCATTAATGAGAMATTTGCCAAATGAAAATGAATAAAAACCGATTTGACTCATTGCGAGGCGTTTGTTTCTCATAAAATCAGCCAAACTTTGTTGTTAAAGTGACCATTTTGGGGCTTTTACTGTTTACAAGCGAAAATATTGGAGGTTGATTGTCAATAATGACGGTACATTGTTGTTGCGAAGTGACAATTAATAGCGACTGCTGCAATCAATCGCTCGCAAGTGGCAACGGGTACATGCCGGCAACTCAAATGCACAGCTCACTAAATAACAGTATTCATGTACCTACATAYATATGTACATATATAAAGCTTTAAGCATTGTTGTGTATTTACGGTTGTGCCATCATCGGCGATTAGTCAATATCTCAATGAGCGAACTGCTTAGGTGCATAGGCGCGCTCTCATTGCATCACCCAACAGTGCGACTAACTAACTACTTAACTGTCTGTTTAGTTAGCCAATCACTCAGCCACCCAATCAGTCAGCCAGGCAGTCAGTTGGTTTGAAAGTCACCCGGCTCACTCGGCTAGTTAGTCACTTCGGCATTCGTGCTCATCAAATGGCATTTGATGGTCGTGCTGTGTTGCCGCCATTCATATACGTAAATGTATATAGCGACGAGTGTGTTCGGCATTTTGGTATTTACTGACGTTGTCTTCAAACATCTGGTCGATGTTTAGCTGTCAAAGCGCATAAATGTCTTCACACTTTATTTGAAAAATGTTGCATTTTGAAAGTAAATACACGGTGAATTACTAACCAACGGATATATGTATGTATGCTCACCAATGCCATTATACTGACTATATATAAATATATACATGTATACTATATACATATGTATGTACACTTGTATTACATGAAGTCGGTAGTAATGATGTTCATAGCATGTCTATACACTAGACATACATGTATACTTACATATATCATTGAAAAATGTAATCCATATAGAGAACATAATTGTTTCTTCAATTATATAATGGATTTGACAATGAACTTTAATATAGAAATATGAGGAAATCGAGAGTGATGTGTTACTGAAACTTTTCTTTATTTATGAAAAAAAAATTTTTTTTGGAATATGAACACAACATATGATAGTTATCTTCAATTCCCTAGTTTAAGAGTGTGGTGACTCGATAAAACTATGTAAACTACATTCTTCATTTGACAAAAGTATGCATGAATTAGTTTTTAAGACAACAATGCGATCTCCGAAAGATTTTTCAGATCGGATCACTATAGCATATAGCTGTCTATAAACTGACTTTTTCATTTGTCAAACGTATTATAGACTTGGTGCAATGGCAGTTATCGTTTTTCTTAYTTTAGTGGAGAAATACTTGTTTTAGCTTAAAATTTTTCCAGACTCTTGACTTCCGCCTTTCACCAATTTTAGTTTAAGTTTTAAGCTTTTAAGTTAAATACAAAACTTCATTAAACCCAMAAAAAAAATCTATGAAGCCAAACAACACCTCGGCAGATTAGCTGCGTGCTTTCTATGTGTAAAGAAAGTACAAATGTAATGCTTTTATCAGAAGATCGCCTAAAATCGTCGCATGCGCGATATTAAAGGTGTTTTCCTCATTTTCTATAACACACGTWTGTGTGTATTCGTGCATTTCGCAATTTTCCGTTTTTATGTAATTGGTTTTCAATGCAATTTTTCGCAGTGCTTATTGCACATACATACGTATATGCCGTTATTAAATGCACTTAGATAAATTTAAATATATAACAGCTATATATATGTATACATATATATAAATTGCTGTAACCTCGCATAAATACTTCGAATTGACCTTTTTCCAAATGCGACTTTTTCTGGGTGGGTAGTTGTTGTTGTTAGTAAGTATTTTATGAAAAACAACACATGTAGTTTAATTTGCGTTTGAAGATTGTCGACTTTAGCATTTTTAGAATAACGGCTGACGTGCGCTGCTCGACGAACGTGTCATTCGCGARTTCTATTTACGTAATTCCATTGGGGAATGCTATGACGACCTCRGCGCTGTTTCTGTTTTTGCCAATGAATATTGCACCTATTTCATGTGACATAATGACGTGCACATATATACACATACATAGATTAAAATATTTATAAACATATGATGAAACATATCAAACCAGAACATAACATTAAGGGTTCTTCGAAGTCTGCAATTTTTGCAACGCATTAACACAACATTTGACATTATACTACCCAACTGAAAGGTCGGCCCAAAATCATTTGCCAGGGTTCTTTTTTCAAAAATACGCTATAATACACTTCACGGGTTCAAGTTTGCTTAGAAGAACTTGATTTTAATCGATCWGTTTATAGGTCTGARAACTGTMTTCGGAGATAACGCTGAATACGACAATAATCCACYCCAAATTATGTTAAGATTTCTCGTCATATGAAATCGAGTATTTCATACAAGAACTTGATTCAGTTCTTGTTCAGTTTGTATAGCAGTTAAGAGTTTTTGTAGTCCGATATCGGCCGTTCCATTGAAGGTCCCGACGTATTCTTCTGGATGYTGGAAWCTTCGTGGTAAACTTAATATCGCTGTTCAGGGCGAAAATATTTGTCAAATAGTAGCACTAAGGAGATTGAAGTTCGTGTGTGTGTGATCGCTCATTTTACACTCTAGCAATTTTTAAAGATACAAGTATATTTGTCGGGAATTGKTGAATATTTATTTTTCGACGAAATTATGAATGGATCATGATCATTTGCGGTATCTTCCTTTAGCAATCTAACGAACATACATTTTTATATGTACATATGTATGCATATATCATGCTACGGAAAGGTACATACCAAACGACGTAATACTAATTGCTATATTCTCGTTTAATTTAGATGAGATTTCTACTATTGAGAATTAKGAGTTATAAAATCGTCCAAATTGACGAAATTTACTTATACAGGGTGCCCCAATCTTAAGGCAACTTAAGTTTTGAATTTGCTCTCATTTCAATTATAGCGCATTAGTATTAGGAAAGGATTCGCTCTGAATTTCATTAATATGTTTCGATCCTATTCACAATAGTTCGATGAGTGAGTCGAAGTTCTTCTGTTCTTTATTTCCTTCATTCTTGATCGGAGTTGGGTTACAATCGAGTTACATCTCCGAAGCAAATAAGTCTTCTTCGGCCATTTGAAATCACTTAGCTTCGCTCTGATAAGTGGCAACAAGTGGCACGTGAATACCAAGTAAATGCGTTGCATAAGTGGTTTTTCATATTATTGCTACAATCAAAAGTGCCGCCATGTATAGTACCATTTAAAGCTCGATATTTGCTAAGAAAAATCCAGCGCATCGATTGTTTCAAATATAAATGTAAATTACAGTGTTAAATAAAAAAATTGTTGTTGTCGCACCAATCAAAGCTTACTCGCGGACTTAAATGGCCCCGTGAATTTTGAAAAAAAATTCTAACCTCCATTTTCRCGCTTTGCTTGTTGTTGCTTCCATGTTTTCGCTTTAGCAGTTTAACCTTTTTGGGTGAACGGGTGGCCCGTAAACGGCAATGTTAACTATTTAACTTTGATTCGCGCAGTTTTGTTTCATGGTTGCCGCTTCTTCGCTGACATATTWACTTATTCACCGCTCACAAATAGCCGGTGGAGACCTTAAAAATGCAGTGCGCGTGTTAAACTGTTCTTTGTGCGGCATGCCGCAGCGGGCGGCGCATGTATTTTGC
>NW_017537312.1:211076-212425 GCF_001853355.1 Bactrocera latifrons
CGAACGGGCGGTTGGCGGCTCGGGGCGCGCGTGGCGGGCGGGAGTGCATGCGCAGACAGCTAGGCAAACAGAAAACGCTGTAAATTAATAAATAAAGTGGCAATTAGCAGCATTGTAGCATCGAGGCAATCGAAACCAAAACGATGTTAATGCGATAGGATATAGAAAAAGCGTCTAAACGCAAACTAYAACCAATAACAATGGCGAACGAAAATGAAGCAGCAGTTAGCCAAACAAGGTGATGACTAAATGCGGCATTTAGCGGAGCAGAACACAGAATGAAACAATAAAACGAATAATAAAGAAATTATGGTTCAAGATAACCCGCGCTTGTGCCACTGAGATCAGAAATAGTTCCCATGATTTATGGAAATTTCGCTTTATTATTAAYGTATATTCGTGGAAAAGAGTAAAGGGAAGAGGGTATAAAAATATATTTATTTGATTTTGAACTGTGAGTGCGTGTCGCAGCTGCAGATGTACATACATATATGCTATGAGGGTTTGATCTGAACAATATATTCGAAGATTGCAGCGAAGCTTTGGATATTAAGTTATATCAAATTTTTCGACGATACCTACTGAACTAGTTCGCGTATATTTACAGTCCTGAAGAGAGAAATAGCACAATTTTAAAATAAATGATTCAAATCAGTTTTTAGTTTAATCAAACAAGTGCATCCAAAAAGTACTTCCTTACTTGATGATTGGCTTGAYTTCCGCAACTTATATCGTGTTTCCCTTTCCGTTGCTACTCCTTACCATCGCATTCTAACCAAATTTGATTGGACAATGAAATAGACGCTTTTGTTATTTGGACAAATATTCATTATTGATTAGCAGTCGTGGAGTAAAACATTGTTTGGCTCTGGAAAATTAGAAAATGATTTTTGATCTATACAAAAAGGCAAAAATTATACACAGATTGCCAAAACTATAAATGGCATATAAAGCCATAAATTTTGTTAAAAGTGATCCTAATTTTCTGAAAAATAAAAAAATCCACAGGCTCCTGCATGCAAAACAACAGAACATACCAATAGACCCATCAAGAGAAAAGCAAGTCTGATCCTTTTAAATCTTCTTGAGAGATTATGGCTGAAATATGAGAGGAATATGGGTTTAGCATATCCAGTAGACTTGCACGAATGCGTCTTAATGCGCTGTTTGGAAGAATGAGTCAAAAAACCATTGCCATCCAAAGAGCACGGGTGAACTTTGCTAAACAACATTTAGAAAAGGACGTCAAACTGTTAACAAGAAATTATGTTTGAGTGTTATGCGCCGTTTGGGCGAAACTATTGCCATTCGCTTCATATATACTTATGTATCTCAAAGTAACAATGTAT
>NW_017537312.1:214805-228613 GCF_001853355.1 Bactrocera latifrons
CTGCAAAAGCTACCAAAACCCTCCAGTTTAGTTTAGGACAACAAGCTGCGAACTGGCAGCAATGCGAAAGCAGTAATGGTGGGCACGCAGTGGTCGGTTGCAYGGAAGATCGCTGCAATGCGTGCGGACATGCGTGGCACAATTGCAGCTGCACGCTTGGGGAAACTCCGCGCAGCGCCAGTGCGAGCTGCGAATGGTCGTGCAAACGGTAGCAACAGCGGTGTCAGCAATGGCAGCAGATACAAGTGGTCGATATGCATATCACGCATTGCCGATAGCCGTGCATTGGTACGAGTACCAACCATAATTTGTATGCGATATATGTATGTGTATGTATGCGTGTGTGAGCGAAGTTTAGTGTGCATCATTAGAAATGTGAAATTGAAGCCGTAAAAATAATGAGCGCACACAGTTTCTCTTTTTACTTCGCATTAATATGTATACATACATATGTATATTCATTCATTCATTCATAAAAAATTACTTCTTTGCATTATTTTGCTTTGCGACGTCGATATTGCAAATTTTTGTGTCTTTTTTTCGCTGCTCGCTTTTTGGGCAACAATAGAAATAACGTGCGTGAAATCAATAAACACGCAATCGAAAATGATGAAGAAGCGGAAAATGTAACCAAAAATTGAAGTTTTTAGCAAAAAGTGAATTATTATTTTGCACCCGAGCATTTGAAGTAAAAAAATAGTGTTCGAATTGCCGAGTGYTAAAGAGTGGCGTATCGAACAAGGTATAGTAGGTGTTCAAACACACACAAATTCTCTATTGGGTTAAAGAAACTGGGCGAAGAAACTTTTATCCGGAGCCAAATCAAGTTTTATTGATTCCTTGACCTTGTACAG
Organism: Bactrocera latifrons; assembly: GCF_001853355.1. Classification (NCBI taxonomy): domain Eukaryota; kingdom Metazoa; phylum Arthropoda; class Insecta; order Diptera; family Tephritidae; genus Bactrocera; species Bactrocera latifrons. Next base: position 215,660 of record NW_017537312.1, read on the forward strand.
TGATAGTTATCTCACGTTTGAGCTATTTACAATAGGAAGACTTTTCCAAAATGTTAAAGAAGAAACTTAAATTTGAAGAAAGCAGATGAGTGGTTCGTTGGTGTTGCGCACACCAATAATGAATTTATTTCAATTACTTATATTGGTAACTCTTTTCWTAATTGTGTTTCGCAAACAATTTTTCATCTTCCTAAAGCTAGATATTTTTTTATCCACAAATGGTATTGTTTCATTTATTTTCTTAATTTATTTGAATTGAAATATGAAATACAAAACTATCTTTCCTTGCCAGGTTTAATTAAACGACTTAAAAATTAAAAGAAATAAACGTGGCAACACTTTTTAAARTATCTTCAAGTGCCTAAAACCTGCTTAGTTCCTCATCTAATGTTATATATTTTCATGTTTTTGCCAATCATTTTCATCACAYTGGTTAAGTAAAATCGGTGAACCTAACTATTTTATACCACGAACAGTTCAAGTATTAACTTTCCTACAAAGTTCGTTACACCAAGAAGGATCCAACATTTACTTCTGGGTCTAACAAACTTTTAACTCTATAAAGCATGTGTATTCCTGAGTAGCTGCTCAATTGTCGGAATTGCCGATATTAGATCCCTGTATAGCCTTATATACAAACTGAACTCAAGTCCTTTTACGCAAAACTAGTTTATTCTTCAGGAAATCCGCATATATTATTGCCTATGGCAAGGCTGTAATCCCGAAAATATTTTTGATCAAATCAAGTATAGGTATTTTTAAATCCTTTTAAGCGAATTGTAACTTCGGTGCAGCCTTTCATTGYTTTTTCTTGTTGTAATTGAAATTAAATGTACTGTCATATTCTTATTTCCGAAGTCAATTCAATTATTCTCATTGTAAATKTTTCATATACTAAACTCTCGTGTTCTATGTAACTTTATAACATATAGTTCGCCAAAACATGCATACATATATATATAAAACTTTATGATATAAAAACATTTGTATGTGATCTCGTATGTAGTCGTGTGGTTTTATGCATTAAGAAGCTTCAAATGCGACGTTTGAGTGGCAACTTGCGCAATTCGGCATTTTGTCGCTGCCGTACAGCGACGCGCTCCAACAAAGTCTTTACAATTCGCTTGCGTATTAATTGTTTTTGTTATTGTGAAATGAAAACTTCTTTTCAACTCTACCGCCAACCTGCTGCGCTCTAATCAGCTGCTGTACGTGTCGTGCGAGCGCTTTGCAATTTGTCACGTCCGGCTGCAATGCGCTTGGAACTTTACTTGCGGTTACTTTGCGCATCCATTTACTCAAAATCATTTTATTATTAATTTTTATATTCATATGGCGATTTTTCAATTTATTAATAGCTATCACATCATGAATTACAGGTAGCTATTATACAGTTATACTTACGAAAGTGTTGCAATTTCGGTCTTGAAAGCTTTTATTTGAAAAATAGTGTTTACATTACTTTGTTTCAAAATAAGCCACGGCTTGKTTCTCATAATAATCGCTTTATTTCTTTCAAGTGAGCATGATTTGGAAATTTCGCAAATCCATGAATAACTGAAGTTCGTTAAGGGCTCATGAATTTGATGTTTCTTAGACGAAATTAATTTTTAATAATTTTTTCAAAATCTCAATTTTTGCGTTACTTAAAACGGTTACGATCCGGAAACAACAGCTCGACAGGAGATTATGCCGTTGCCTTGGTTAACAAGCACGCCAAATTTCGTGAAGATATCTGGTCAAACAAGAAAGTTTTCCACACAAGGACTGGATCTTAATCGATCAGTTTTTATGGTATTGATGAYCAATTACTTCGGAGATTATACCATTGCTTTGGTTATTAATCCATGCCAATTTTCGTGAAAAGAACTTGTGAAACAAAAAAAGTTTCCCGATATGGATTTGCGTATCGATGGACAACTTGAGTTTTATGACAGCTATATGCTATAATTATACGACCTAAGTAATTTCTTTGGAGACCTTAGCAATGGCTCGAATAASAAACCACGTCAAAAGACATGAAGATRCCTGTAAAATRAAAAAGTTTTCCATAGAAAGAAATGTATTTGATTGTTCATAGGGGTCCGATAAAGGAGTTTCCGACATTTGAGTACCTTATTTGAGACAAAAGGACGTTTGCAAAATTTCAGATCKATATTATGTTTATACAYAGGCGTAGACAGAATAWTATGGCTAAATCAACTCAGTTCATCACTGCGGTTGATTATACTTATACATATACATATGTACATTTTATGGGGTCYCCGACGTTGCCTTCTATAAACACAACCATTCTTGGCTCGCAATCCATTTTCGAAATTACTCAGCTTGATAGTTACTCTGCMAGCACATTACTTGCCACATCTGACAACTCTTTTCTACTAAATCCACAATTAGGCAAATTCGTTTAAGCCATAAATCTATCTGTTTACCAATATTACAGCTAAGTGATCAGCGCTTGCCGGAGGAGCAGTAAATACTTCTCCCACTTCCCTATGCTCCTTCTACTTCTTTGTAGATGTGAGCTGGGGCAAAGTTCTACGTAAACGTCTATAAGCGTTGCGAGTATCTTGTTGTTGTGGTTGTTGTCTAGTTGACTACCTGTTTTGCAATTGCCCATAAGTAAGTGGTGTTTAAGTAGTTAGTGTCAATTTTTCAAGCAATTTTCATCAATTTTGTTTACGCTGGCAGGCAATACTTATTTACATGAGTATATATGCTCGAACATGTGCATCCATATAAAGGCCATTTCGGTCAAAATAAATCTTGATTTTCGATGTTATTGTACATGTACTTATGTATTAATGTTTCATTTATTTTCGACRGACTTAATCGTGGTTTCGCCTTACTATTATTAGTCGTGCTGTTTCAAACTGATTCGACATTACTTTTTTAGAGTTTACCGTTGATTTTATGTAACAAAACTATCAAACTTAAACTCTGTTAGTTTTAAACTGGAGATGGACTTTATGAGACATTTTTYCTCGCCAGAAACATCTCCCGTAGTTTGCCAAAGAACGGCAGGAGTTCAATTCCGTAATCTAGGTGGTATTTTAAGACAAGCTTTATCATGTGTGGGGTCAACTAATAGTTAGTCCTGAGTGTGGGGAAAGGAGGGCTGAARCGGTCTTTTATTYATGTATATTAACCAAACAATTTCGRACGACAGAGTTGGGTGTTAGAACGAAAAATCGGCCATTTTTGGATGAAGTACAAACATTTCCTTCAATTGTTTTAACGCCGTATCTGGAAGGAATTTGAATTATTAAACCCGACTACTTACTCTGTGCMTAAAAATCCAAAAAGAGGTTCATCAGTGATGAGAAAAGATGACGAAAAAAACGGTGTATATTATGTACTAATACAGACCTGGCGGGGGGCGCTGCTATCATTAACATACAAGTGCCAAATAGGCTTAAGTTTCTCAAACGTGACCAAAACCAAGCCCCAAACCTCACCTTCACGGTCATTCTAAATTAAAAAAAAAATTCTGATGATATATAGTACATATACTTGTATCTGTATGTGTCTGTATTTATAATCTGCACATTTTCGCACTTTTTAAAAATCAGGTCATCAAATACGGCGAAAAAAGTTTTCATTTGCTCTCCGCTGAATTTCAGCTCATTATTTCTACTTTCAACTCGGTCACGCAGTGGTTATTAATGGCACTTTATCGATAACTTGTGCATTTAATGAGCAATAATTTCATATTTTCTCCGACCTCGCAGATACATTACATACTGACACACATTACCGGCATTCTCACATACGGCCTGCAAGCGGAGCCGACAAATCCCGCAATCAAAAGTCAYATCAACGGTACTTTAGCGCTGCAAAAGCCTTAAATTGCAGCCAAATATTTGGCCACAGCACACGCACATAGACACTCGTGGCATACCTTCGTATCTATCATTATTAATCTCTTCGTAGCCGGCCGCGCGACGGTTACGTGCGCACGCGCATGCGGGCGAAAACAATGCGCAAAGCAAACGAGGCAATCATTACGATCTTTTGCGCAGAAATAAAGTAAAAATGAAAGTCGCTGGTCAGTTGGGCCAGACCCAGAGCCAGATCCACTACGACAAGCAGACGAAATGCTTTCGGGCATTAATTTATAGGTCAACCATTATCTGTAATTTAAAGGGCGACTGGCTGGTGGGCCCTTATTTGCGGCCGGCGCGACAATTGGCCTCAATTCGAAGTGAAAAGTGAATGCGGTAGATTTTTGAATTTTTGGYAGATTTGTGATGGAAATTTCTTTCCCTCACACACGTGCATATGCTCGCTTGTTTCTTTATTTGCTTTGTAAGCAAAAGGTGMTCAATAAAGAGCTGAAAAGAAGATGATTCAATCGAGTGCTTGAATTGCGTGATTTCGGGTCAAGCAAACTGGGTGAGTAGGTCAGCCGCTCCGCTTGCGAATCGCACGCATACAGCCGGCGAGTCAGAAACACAAGACGAAGTGCGCTCAACGAAACAAGGCAATGACGCACCGCCGCCAAAARCATGAAATGGGCGTGTGCCAGTGTTGCCATTTAAGGATAAACTTCAAACACTAATTTGTTGCAGCAGCGGCATGCAGCAACCTGCGCTCACACACTTAACTCGCTTTCAAGGAAAAATACATCAAGCGGAATAGAACGCGGCAACAAGCCGTAACATATTCATACGAACAAGCAACAGCAACAGTAGCAAAGCGCGTAAAACTTGTCGACTGATGGTGGCGAAGATACTCAAATATGCGAAGAGTCAGTGATAGACACCGGCGTTGGCAACAACCAAAAATAACTGTTATAATCATTGCTTTGTTGAGGCCTCTATTTCATTGATCAACACCGCTGGCCTAAACCTCCACATGAAAACACGCCACAGAAATATGGCTGTTGTTAGATATTAGCTATCGGCAAACTGTCATAACCCTATAACAAATTCGCTATTTCATCTGGATGTCGAAAAGYACGAGATCCGAGTTGTTTTTGCCTTGATCTGGCAGAATCGTGGCATTACAGGAGAAAATGTTGAGAGTATTCTWTCTTAAATTCTGCCAAACGGCTAGCATAGAGTAAGGTTCGGACAGTGTACAATTAGAACTCTTACAACCCCATTCCCTTTCAAATTTACCCTTGACCAGAAGACTGAAGTACTAATCCCAATAAGCTTATCAGCCTTACTGTTTCCTGCAATACCAGAGCAATGCTAGAGATAAAGGGTCTAGACTTCATTRSCATTAAGCGCRCAGYCAGCGAACTCATACGTAGTACTGCTGCCTTACTATCGAAGTGGATAGTCACCACTCTGAAGGAGGCTCCGCTCTAAAGCAAAAGACCGACKGATATYTTTATGACACTGCAGTGGCCAGGAAACCTAAACTTGGTGCTGATGGAAAGCTCCCTACAGTCTACTTCTTCACCAACCCTCTCCGCATGCTCCGAAACATCTATAGAACAGCTCCCCGCGCCTCTCATGCAGTGAGCCCTCCCCTCTGATGCMTGCCTCGAAGATATGCGATCAGAGAACATTAGCCATCGCAAGGTTGTGGTTGTGTGTCGAACTGGTCAACCAAGTATTTTGGAATTAAATCGTAATCATCCAAGTGATCCTAGATTCTCTGCGTCCGAGTGCAGCTTTCACGCCTGTAAAAAATGCGCTAAAAATTTCAGAAAACTTAAAAAAATAGCACGTGTTTATCTTAATTCGATAGAGATTTTARCGATTTTGCAATTTTCGATATCAGTAAAATAGTCTTATTTATCATCTTAGACTTCAGTCCCAATTGTCGACCCTAGAAATATTCAAGCAGGCTAGACATACTAGGTCAAGAGCTTTTTGTATCTGTAGAATAGGTTATTCGATCAATTTCATTTTACAGTAATCCAAAATGATTTTGCGGAAGTTTTGGTGCTTTGGTCTGTAAGTCACGCTTTGTTTTTGTTCTTACTGTCTAGTATTATATAATTAATCTACATACAAAGGCAGATATGTGTATACTCATATGTAACATACGTACATACCAGAAGGCAAACCATTATCCGTAAACTCATGAAGATGTATTAGTCATAATGTAATAATAATATATATACAATTAATTATCCTCGATTTTGATATTCACGACCTCGATAGCTGATATGAACTCGATTTAGAATTCTTAAAAATCCCAATATATTAATATATACTAATAATAAATCAAGATTTGGTAGACCACTCCGACCAGCTATGATTGGTGCTCAACAGTCCATAGCTAGCAGTAGCTGGCGCTATGTCACTTCCCACTCGCTGCACAAGGTCGCATTTACGCAAAGCCTATTCACGGTGCTGTGGTGCCTGGCTGAACGCATGCGCATGCGCATTTTGCGGTAATTAATCATTGTCATAATTACATAGTACATTTTTCACACTTTTGCTTCGGCTCCAACGCCGAGTCTCTGCCGCGAATAGCTGCAACTTCAAGTGTGAGCCAAGCCGTTTCGAAATGTAGACAGACACACAGTGCACTATTGCAAGTTGCGGTCCGCGTGGAGTTATTTACTTGATTTTTAGGATTTGTGTTGCCTGCCCCTCGGCAGCGTTCGAAATTAAAATAACTCAAACATATGTATGTATTTGGGTGTGTGCTGTTCATGTGTGGAATATGCGTATGAATATTTATGATTTATGCGAAACAAATGCAATCGGCGCTTTATATAAAATCATAAATATTTCCCGATTTAAACTTTCATATGGCCAACTCAATGTGGTTTGCAAAATCCCTCAGTTTGCACAATATTTTACGCTGCTTTTGTAGTTTTTTTGCATAGCAACTTCAATAGCCACAAGGAAAATGTATGAAGGAAAATATAAYTGCAATTAAAAGTGCTACAACAACAAGCACTTGCCTTAAAGAAATAAATCAAATGAAATTAATTCAAAACTGCCAGCAAAGAAATCGCCAACTCAAGCACCCGACAGTGAGCGTACATCTACCTTAACATACACACATATAGGTACATAGCCGTGCATATTTTGATTACATTTCGGTTGCCACATAATGCGGTGGGTGGTAATGCCCACAACAAGTATGTGCTGTTCGAAATTCAGCAACTTGCCGCCGGCAACAAGTGGCACGTAGCGGGCGAATTTCCCGAAGTCCGTTATTAATCAAMTATTTACCGTAACTGAATGCTTTGCATAATGGCAAAATAATGCTGCTAAACTTAGTATTTTACAAGCAGTATGGTTATATAACAAAAAGTTGGTTAATAGAAATAATTTGACTTATGAATATKTATTATTTCGAATATATTATTTGCTTTCAKGAAAGCATRAAACCAAATGTCGCAAAAAGTCATTAAMGCAAAGAAAACCTTTAGCTTCGTTACACCTTAGCTAGAATACCCTTCACAGGTGTGAAAAGGTAAACGGCAAACTATTCACATCCAACGGAAAACGTTTTGCTAGTTCTCGGGGTGTTTAGATACAAACAGTCTACCAGATGAAATAAGATTACTATATAAGGAAAAAAGGTCTTTTTGAAAATCTTTATATTGATGTTGATCGATCAGTTTTTTACAACAGCTATTTCCTAAAGTAACCCGATCTGAATAATACGTTTACAGGTTATATCGCTGTCTTGGACAGTAAACTATTTAAACAAATTTTTCTTACAAGACTTTAGTTTTAATCATTCAGTTTATCCGATATCAGCAGGGCTGACAAATGCTAACTTTTAGATCAATATCTCAAAACCTGAAGGACTATTTCCTGTATACATCAAGTTAGACTGGAGTGAATTCTCTCAGCGCTCATTTTCGGCAATTCTCYTTTGGATCCGCTCAGTGCGTTCACATAAGTGACATAAGTTAGTTTTTGATTCGCTGATTTTTATCCTTATTAACCCTTTTCTAAAATATTTCTATTGTATAACGCATATTTGCAAATTACTTAGGAAAAAAAAAGGTATATGTGACCAGGTCTACGGAAAGGGGGCTTAGGTGTCAAAAAATCAATTTTCACTTTTTAGTTGATTCGGATGGAAGATGAGATTAACAGCTGTTTCCCAGAAAACTRGTTTTCGCACGTTAGCTCCCTTTTCGTAGACCAGGTCACATATAATAAAATTAAAATTTTCGAGCATATTGTAAATATTCAGTAAAACTGACCGCAGTTTCATCCCTGAAAAGAATGTCAAAATGAAATGAAAGTCGAATTCGGTAGCAGCAAACTGTTTTGAAAAATAAGAAAACAAACTTATCACCGGAGCTTCGTCTCCTCGCTTACAAAAAACCGGTTTGGGCGACAAAAAAGTTCATTCGTGAACCGGAACTTAGGCGGCAAGAAAGGACATATTTTATTGGTGGTTAAACGAAACCCTTCACAGGGGCATTTCTTTTAGTAACTATGTGTTCAATTTGTATGGAAGCTATATGCTATAGTGAGCCGATCTGAAAAATTTCTTCCGATAYTACATTATTTCTATGAACAATAGCTCATGCCAAATTTGGTGAAGATACATTTTCAAATKCAAAAGTTTTCCATACAAGCCCTTGATTCCGATAGTTCGGTTTGTATGGTAGCTATATGCTATGTGGTCCGATATCGGCAGTTCCGTCAAATGAGCAGCTTCTTGAAGAGAAAATGACGTTTGCCAAATTTCAAGACGAGATCTTAAAAACTGAATGACTAGTTAGTATATATAGAGGCAGACAGACGGGCAGACAGATAGACGGAAATGGCTAAATCGACTCAGCTCAACATACTGATCATTTATATATATACTTTACARGGTCTCCGACCCTTCCTTCTGGGTATTACAACCTTCGTGACAAACTTAATACACCCCGTTCAGGGTATAAAAATGAGAGTATGACTCACGCGGTTTTAAAAGAGAAATTCCCCTTCTTTTTCTATTATATTTGGTGAAGGCATTAGCTTTTGGCAGAAAACGCTTAATTTAAATATCTCTCAATTTTTACTAGAGTTATTAGTTAGACTAATTGAGTTGMCACTTCGATAGATGTCATTAATTAATTTACTTTGTAATAATATCACTGTGGGAAAAGACTCTTAGGTAACCTGTTACATATGCSGGTAGTAAAATTATTGTCACTCACACTTTCTCATGCAACTTTCTTTTTAAGAAACTCGTTATSTAAATGCGATTTTGTGAGTGAAGTTTAAAAGTGGCACTTTTATAGCTCCGTAAATAGTATCAGTTATTAAGTAATGTAGAATGTCATTATTTCTACCAAACAAGTCGTTCATGTGCCATACAATTGAGGTCCACTACAACTTTCTCTCTACTTATTCAGCTTTYCAACTGACAAATTGTCAGCACTAATGTTTGACATACCCGAAAATAATTTAATTATCACTGGTTAAACACGCTCGAAATGCAATTGTCCAAAAATTTATGACAATTTTGATTTAATGTCCRACTCAAATTCACGCCACAGTTTTTCTTGAAGTCTAAAAAGTAACGAGCAACAAGTCTGGACTTGCTTCATAATTTTCATTKGCTCTTTTCTTGTCATGTATTTTTGTTTTGTTATGTCTTGTGTGTCACAGTATGATTTGCTAATAAAGTTGCAGCTTTTTGCCTTGGAGATATGACACCGATTCCAAGCTTATAACTAAGTAAACATGCTTTTTAATAGAAAACCATCTACATTTTTTACGCAACTATTTCATAAAGTATAGTTCACACTTCTCACCGTCAAATTTTAAATCGACAATTGGGTTTACCACTATGTATGTTCAGAATTTGTCTCTTAAATATCCCTAGAGTCCTGTCATCAGCCTCATCGATCGTTCGTCCACTTGTGGTTTTTTTTTTTGTTTTGATGATATGGATGTATTTTGCATAGTTTTATAATACTCAGAATAAAGTAGCGCTTTGTTAAAATGGGAGAAGTGCACAAGAAGTGCTCCATTATTTTTCTTTTGCCTTGCTCAAGACATCTGCTGCAGTCAACTCGATCTGTCAGCTCCATTCTACAGTCTTTTGCCGCCAAGTGAYTATTTCCTACAGTCTTTTCTATCAGGAGTGAGCARGAACTKCGTAWATTTTTGATTGAYCGCTTGGCCAYGACMTTTGCAGTTTTTAATCTTTASATTATTCTATCGAGTTTCAACCTTCCTTCCAATGTTTTTCACAATCATTCGATAACAGCCGTGCACTCTTCCACTTCGCATGCCTTTGTGGCTTGGCACCCAGTAGAARTGGATGGCGAAGATCTCTGCTTGAAATTTACTGCAGGGGCCTGGCAACTTAAAACTGCGGGGAGTATGCACCCATATCAACCTAGGCCTCCATTTTCGAGCCAACCGTATRAATGTTTAATATATTGCGCGTATCTAACACACCTTTACGGCATCTATATATTTCTATTAGCTGAACCAGCCAAAAACGCTACTGCCTTCCTTCCTTTTGATTCCTTATCGAGCAAATGTGTGAACAGTTGAGCCCGTAGCAAAAACGCAGAAATCAGCCATCTTTGTTAATGTTGCCATTGCTCAATACGCATATATATGTAGTTTAGTACACATCTATGTTTTCAATTACAATTTTTTATTATATAAAATATCAAAGCTGAAAACAAACTACTGAAAATAGCAATTATATTTATAAACAATAGCATTCGACTCTGATTGTGAGTTATTTCAAGAAAAGTTAAAACATATTGTAGACAACTTTTATAATTACTACAGTATATCGAGATTGGCAAGCCTGCGTTGTGAGAAAGCAATCAGCTGCCACGTTTCCACGGKAAAAATCCAAATGCCGTGAATTCTCAAGTCATCCTACGTAAGATAGGTCGAATCAGCTAAGTCGGGCCACGATTCTGCGTTTTTCACTGTTTCTGCTATATGTTTACTCTGAACCTTCTTTCGCAATTGGAAAGTGAGATTACCTGGACAGTGCTTGCCAAACTGTCATTACCCATCGAACTATATCCGCAGGTTCTATATGTAAGTTCCCCTGCAGCCAGTAGTTGCGCCACCGATTTTTTTCGTGTAGTTTCTAGGGTCTAGGGTGTAGGCATAATCTGAAAGAAATAATTAAAGCTCGCATATCCACCCGTTTACTTGATGCCGCAGTTGTCGAGTTCGGTGGTTAGTCAATGAAAATTTAATTTTGATGAAAATGAATATTGCATTAATGCCGCACATTTGTGGAAATTAGGTCAAACCCAGAGGAATCCCATTCCGGTTGAGCGATTGGTCGTTCGTGTGTAAATTAAAACCATCGATGAAATAAATGTCCTCTCCAGAAAAGCCCACTTGGAAAATCGTAGCCTGAACCACTAGCATCAAACCTCGTCTTTGATGAACACTTGGTGCAATTTACTCTAGGTTGACCTATGTGTAGCTTGTTCTCTTTGTAACCCTCGTAAGCGAAACTTTTTGAATAATTATTCAGCAAATTCATGAGTTGAGATATTTTKCCGGCACGGTGGCTCATTATTTCTACAAACATTTAGCGACCTAACCGATAGAGCGAATGAGGCAAAGCGCTCAGGTTATTACTTCCGCTTTACAATTTCCACACATTTCACACACACACACACACACATATACATACGGAATATATATGAATAGCCTGATAGCCAGAAGCATGAGCTCGTATGTGTTTAAGGCTGTTCTCCRAAATTGTAATTGAGAAAAAATGTGTGTGCTTTGGTATATTGCCACATACAAAAATTACTGAGTTGTTGTTGTTTATACCTCTGTGCATGTGTTTACAGCTGTGTGTGCGGGTTTATTTTATTAACACGGAATTAATTAAAATGGGAATGTGCGGCGATAGGAGGAAGCAGCTCAGCGGTTTAAGCAAGCGGCTTTGGGTTTGCGGGCCGGCCGTGGCGGAAGACCGGCAGCAACCAAAACACTTTCACTTTTTATTTTGCTTTTAYCGCATTTGGTTGACTGACGGCCTAAMGGTATGGCCAACTGCCGTACATAGCCACTTGGCTGTCTGATTGGCTGGCATTGGCCGTTGCCCGATTGGCGACGGCTTCAATGCGATTACCGTTATTCGTGGTCCGTTGCTGTGGTCTGYTCACTGTCGGCTCCGGTGAGCTGCTGGCAAAAGTGAAACCAATCAAATTGTGCTTATCAACTTTGTAATATGGAATTTYCACGTGATTGTGTGCGCCTTCGGCTATCGGCTGCCATCGAGAGTTGCATAAAAATTTAACAATTCGTTTATGGTGAAATCATTCGCACACATACATATACCTACTTGAATGTATGTACCATTGAGCAGGAGCTCAACCAATGCAAAGATCGACCGTGCCAGGTGATACAAATATTAATTGTTATAATTTAAACTCTGCCTTGCAATTATAGGAGGTCGGTAATTCCTGGCGACGGTTAAAAAAAAAAAAAATTAATTACTTCATATATTTCAAATAAACGTTTGGAAATTTTTTATTTTTTATTAACAGTAAATTAAGTGTGAAGTGCTTCAGTCGTTTCAGGGCTGGAGTTTATACCTTCAGCTAATTTATTTTAAGCAATGTAKTGTAAAGCAATTATTAAATCATTTATATTTAAATTTATATATCACRCATATAAATTAAAACATACATAAATATATATTGAACCCATTCAACCCAAATATTCAGTACCTAGGGTGGTATATGGGATGTAGCTCGATTTCGCCTATTTTTACACTRTGACACAAGATTGTTAAGATTTSGTTGAAATTGGTTGGGCGGTTGGACGGATATCGATATATGTGTTTTCACCAGAAGTGGGCGGTGCCACGCCCATCATCCAATTTTGACGCCGGCTGCATTAGAGTTCTGCTAAACCATTTCGCGGGTAAAATTTAGTGCATCTGGTGATTTAGTTATTGATTTATCGCAATTTTARTAATTTTTATACTCTCGCAACAAAGTTGCTAAGGAGAGTATTATAGTTTTGTTCACATAACGGTTGTTTGTAAGTCCTAAAACTAAAAGAGTCAGATATA
>NW_017537312.1:229233-242821 GCF_001853355.1 Bactrocera latifrons
ATTTGCATGCGCCCGGCAAGAGCTATGTATGTGTGCTGTCTCTTATACACATCTAGATGTGTATAAGAGACAGCGGTATTTGATGCGAGAGTATAAAATGTTCGGTGACACCCGAACTTAGCCCTTCCTTACTTGTTAACAGTACGTTGTATGGGGAGTGAGCAGGGTTATCATCCGATTTCATCCATTTTCACACTATGCGTAGAAGTTCTTATAATATTTGCCCTAGGTGAGTTTGGTTGTTACAGATTTAGTGGTTTAGGAGATATATACATTAAACTTATTAGTTCAGATATTTATTTCAGCGACTTTTGCGCTTATTTGAGCTCCTAGATAGAGTCATGATAAGTTGAACATTTCACCTGAATGCTTTTGTAGTGGCTATATGTAAGTATATACTTACAGAAATAAAAGCTGTCTTCGATTCAACAAATGCTGGAGAGTAGCGAATTGAAGAACTATGTACATAATATCAACTGCTCAAGCAGACTGTCCACTAAGTAATGACATTCCTTCAAGTTGTCAAGAAACTGTTGTTTTTTTTATATCAAAAAAATTTTGAGGCTATTGTAGTTGCGACGCCTTACAATTAATATAATAAAATGTGAATTCAGTTTTTAAAATTAATAAAAAAAAAGTTTAAAATAGCAGTATTTTGGCATTTGTGTCATTCGCATAGGTAAAACTGGTCCAAAGATTCTAAAATAAAGCTTGGTAGAATTAAAAAGGTGGCTACACCACTTGAACGAGATATCCGGAAACTCATTGACTTCATTGAATTCGCTTTAGGATTGCATATACACGAGCGTAGTGGATTTTTTAATTTTTATACTTTGAGCAGGGTATAGTAAGTTTGCTACCAAGTTTGTAACACCTTTGAAGAAAGAAGCGTGGGGACTTTACAAAGTGTACATATAGCAATGTTCGTCGGTCTGCCCTTATGCCTGTCTGCCRTTATGTCTATCTCACCTTATGTCTGTTTATATGAACGGCAACCAGTCCCACAGCTTCTGAGTTATCGTCCTTTTTCCACCGAGGATTCATTATTGAATCRGATATCTATAGCATATAATTGTCACACAAAACTGACCAATAAAAACGCAAAACCCTTTTTATGAAAAACTCTTTATGGAAAACTTTTCACGAAGTTCGATATGGATTGTTGTCCAAGCTAACGGAACCATCTCCAAAGACATCGTTCAAATTCAAACTGATCGATTTTTATAACAACAGAATCTGAAGAGAGAGGGTATTATACATAGGTTCGGTGCAACCGAAGTTAAGGCTATTTCCGTGTTTGTTTCTTTTTCCATACAGAAAAATATCAATATTTTATAAATTTCGCTCTTGATTCAGTTTTCATATTCATTATTATGGTTCCAAGGAAAAAGGTGTGGCAAAAAACACTGATTTCATTTGATTTTTTCAGTTGAAAGCTAAAACTTCAGTTGCTATCAAACTAATTTTCATAATTCCYGCGGGGGTGCTCGTTTAGAAAGGAAAATCGGCTTGACGTAAGACCTCAAACCAGCTAAATTGTCTGACACTACCTAAAATCTGACATAACGGTAAATATACAGCCGTATAAAAGTGCTTAAAGTTGAGTACAAAGCACTGCAACAATAAAAGAAACACAACATACATACGAATGCATTGTCGCTAACAAAGCGACTACCGCATTGAGAAGAAAAGTAAAAGTTGAAAAGTCACTCGCGCKATTTCTTTGCAATTGTTTGATTGTAGAGGCCGCCCTGCCGTGCCACAGCGCGCTGTCAACTTGACTGCTATTCTCTCTGTCTCAGTCATCGATCGCCRGCATCCACGCACACACACATGCGCAGCACTGAACATTCACGCCATCATTGCTGCAGATAATTTGAGATTTAAGTGATGATAGCTCAATTACAGCGCCTAAAATGCTGGCGCTGCCAAAAATCTGTTGCCGAACCTCAAAAGCAAAAATTCCCAAGGAGGCCGAAGTTATTCATACTTCAGTTTTATCCTTTCTATTTTTCTATTTCATTTGCTTGTGTTGTWTTTGCAGGCAATTAAAGTGCACGTATTTTGTGATTTTTGTGGCGCAACTCAGCGCTTAAATCAAAATTTCCAAGTGGCTGCWGCGAGACCTGTTGCTTTGTTGCCGCTAAGCGCCATTTGCATGCGCCCGGCAAGAGCTATGTATGTGTGTGTATGGGTGCGTGTGTGAGTGAACTGCAACAGCAACAGCTGCGTTAAGCGGCAACGGCAGCGGCAGCGGCAGCGRCAACCTGTAGCGACAAGATACAAAGCAACGATAAGCGCTAAACGATTTGCAGATTGGCTTTTTTATTATGGCCCGAATGGCTTTATTGAATTATCGTCTTGTATGGCTAAATACAAACGAATTGGGTTAACGAGTTGCGCCTGYGCCACATGGCCCGCACCGGAGCGTTCGCCGGTTGCGCTKACTACGCCGGCTTTGTGCAGCCCGATTGTTGGCGGTGATTGTTGCCAAGCGTTGCATGTAAATGGGGATTTTATGAGCGGCGTTTGGATTTATGCATTCAATACAATTTATGACTTAATTTCAATTATCCGAGCAATCGCTTTGATCGCGAACGTTGCGGTTAAAACATTGTTTGAGGACATAAAAATCCGATCGCATATTTCCTATATGTATATTTGTACATATTGTGAAATATTTACGTGTTTACTCCATRTTGCCCAAAGTCTATGAGAAATAGTAAGAAATCACTCCAAAAGGTACACGCCCATTTCCTACTTTCGCTGGAATTTTGTAAATAAAATAAAAACACTTTTTTGTGCTGACTAAAAAAGCGATGTGTCATACACAATATAYCATAACTTATTGATTTCTAGTCGATCTCCTCTTGCAACCTGCAAACATATGAAAATGAAAATAAAATACTTATGTWTGAAGATTATTTGCATAAAATAAAAAACAAAACAATTTTATAGTTTATATGTATGTGTTTTGAATTAATYAATAATTATAATTTCTATAAAGCGCATTCATAATTGTTAGGTATGCACGTAATGCATAGTAAATACTTAGGTAAATATATAGCAACACATGTATACACCATTATATTCAGATATTTTTTCTGTGCTTATTTTTGAAAAAGTGCCTCCCTGGAATTGTTAATTCAAATATATTTACAYTTAAATATATGGAGCATATTTTTGTTCCTAAAGTGTTATGTAAATTAGGGTGATCAATACTCAGTTTTCCGAAGTCTTCTATACGCCTYAGAAGTTATAAAATAATGCCAGCTGTGACATGCTGATGGCCTTCACACAAAAAATTATGCTTCTGCAATTTAGTTAATTTTTTGAAGCTTGCCCATTTTGCGATATTTTTATTTTTCTATTTTTGATAAATAACAATATACATAATACATTTTTTATATTTTATTTTCAATTGTATCCTCTTTCTCACTCTTCTTTCCGAAGTTAAAAATATGACTTGTTCGATCAAATACTACMATGAGCCAAAAATAGTAAGACTTTGTTCAAAATTCTTCAGAGTCTATGTCGTCCGCTCGAAGTAATCCCTCTTGGCCCAATTCACTTGTGTCAACGTTTTTTTCTTTTTCTTGGTAGTCGGAAAGCATCGTTTCACAAAGGTTAACGTGACGCTGTTTATGGGAAAAAATTGAGTGATTGTGGAAATTGTGCTTTCATCATTCTTTGGCCCAAATGATCTTTCAAAACAGTTTTCACTGATCCATCCGATATTCTAACGATACCAGTAAGATCTCTGACTGTTAGTCGTCACTCATCTGTTAATTTCGATGGCCGTCAACGCGTTCTCGATTCTSTTTGAATAATTTATACCAATCAAACACTTTTGCTCACGGCAAACAATTACCGCCGAGGGCATTTTTCAAGATTTTAAAAGTTTCGACACTAGATATTGGATTCGCACACAAAATTCAATGGAACTTCTTTGCTCAATAATTTCACTCATTGTAAAAATCTCCGAATGTACTTCAGAAAGGCAGGCGAATATGCGACATAAAAGCGTTTGATACTCCATAACAACCTCATAACAATAAAGTATTAATGTTCTCCTACTACTTATAAATCTTGAGATTAGGAAAATTACATTTGATTTTAGATTTTGTTKTCCATTAACCCAAGAAAATTTATTTTTATTATTTATTTATYATTCGGAAACTTTATTTTAGTAGTATAACCGCTCAAATGACGAATGGAAATTTCGTTTTTCTTTGATAATTTAGACTGTAGACTAGAAATCAATTATAATACTTATAATATAACTTATGCGCCAAGAAGAAATCAAAAGACATCAAAGACTTTTTAAGATTAAAACGCAAGTACTGCCCGTTTTCTTGAATATCTGGTATAGTTTGTTCGATTGCCTACTCTCCAACGCTTGGCGCACAAGGTCAGCATTTGTGTTCTCTTTTCCTTTCGTTTCTGACGTAGCATGTCACAATCTTGGGTTCCTTCAGTCTTTGCACATTATCGACCTCCCTAATGCACAAACTTTCGTATGGGAAAGTAAATATTTACAACAGCGAGAACACGCTCAATTAAGTAACGTTACATCAACACTGTGTGAGCAGTTCGCATGCACATGCAATGGCTCTACAGTGGCAGCGTGCCGTGAAGTGAGGAGAAAGCGTTTAAGCCGTCATTGCCGGTGTTTTTCATTTCATAACATGCATTATACGTACATATGTACATATATGTTTATTTATTTATTGTCGGTACGAGTGAATATTCACGATTGTTTGTGGCGACGATCAATGAAAGTGCTGTTTCCAGCTTTGCTATAAGAAGGGTAGGGGAAGGAAAACATTTGTTTACTCGTTGCACTTTAGTCAGACGAAGTTACTAAAATTCATTGGTATTAAAAATAAGATTAGATGCAAAATTAGATAGATAGATAAGAGTTAAAATTAACATTAATATTAGAAATAAAATTATAATTAAAATTAAGCTGAAAATATAATTTGTAATTAAATTAAAATGAAAATTAAAATTAAAATTAAATTATAGTCAAAGCTTAAGTTTTACCTTAATTAAAATACCAAAAATTAAGATTGTAAATACAAACATACATTCATATGTCTAAATGAAAATAATATTGCACATATAATACATACGCACATATGTACATATGTCCATATGAGATTATGTGTGCATATCAGTGACTAGATTTCACTTGCATAATCATTGCAGAAATGTTTGTAGAAAAATTTCTGATTGGCTGCATTCATACACATATGTATGTACATATTTATGCATGCAGATTCAAAAATTGCAGGTGTGCGCTAACGGCGTCATTAACACTTGTCGAATGCCACGCGCAGGTTCAATACTACAACAACAACAAATCATTCCAAAGCGATAAAGAAGTACAAGTGTGCCAGCGAGAAACGACTGTAGCGAATTCCATAATGGTTTCGGCACCCAAATCAACACCAACAAACACACGAGATTCAATGGTGTGCGTTTTGCCTCAATTGGACATAAATTAATTGAAAAGCATCGCCAAAAACCAGCTGCTTGCTGTCCGCACACAGCGAATGCAGCGAGCCTTTTGGTTAGGACAAACAGACACACACACGCACTTGCATGCGTTAATTTATGTGTCTCCCAAGGTGAATATACTGTTGTAGGCTGCGCCAAATTCGCTGAACGAAGCTGCTTGTTGGTAATGGCTATGCTTTCTAACGGATTTTCCACTTGAAATCTGTGCTCATTCCGATGTAAACGCTGTGCAGCGTTGACAAATTTAGCAAATAAAGGGTATCAAGAAAACTAAAATATTGGCTATGACAAATTAATTAAAAAATTTTTCAAATTTGAAGATTCCAAGATATTTGTTAAATTTGAAATTTTCTTACAATTAAGTATTATTTGTAGAAGAAATGGGCCGAAGAAAGCATTGCCCATCAGCAGAGCGTAAGCTCTTAAAAAGTTTGCAATATAATGGTTATAACCAAATGTAAATTGCAAGAATTATAAAAAGACTCAAACAACCCGTGTTTACTTTTATCCTCGAAGTTTGAATCAGCCTGAAGGAAAAGTCACGGGTCCTGTTATATATGTAAATATTGAATATACTCTTAAGTGATCAGACATCGTATATATCCAAACTAGCTCCCCATTTTTGAGATATCAATCTGAAATTATGTCTTTTAACGCCTCTTTCTCCTCAAAAAGCTGCTTATTTTGTCGCAATCTAGCACACAGCTGTCAGACAAACTGAAAAATCAAACTCAAGTCCTTCTATGGCTACGGCAACAGCGCAATATCGGAAAAATTAATGAGATCGGACCAAAGTCAAGCTCTCTAACTTTTAACTATTTTGTGAAAGGTATTATAGCTTCAGTGCAACCGAAGTTACCGTTTTCCCCATTTTTGTCTTAATCACACCTCCTAGTAAAGCAAGTTTGTAAAGTCTCCAAAAACTTACAAACCAAAAAAATTTTGATTAATTTTGTGCAAACGTCAATTGTTGCTTCTTAGCCTGGAAATGTGAGCAGCTACCCTCGCATTTGGAAGCATTGTGAAAGCATTGAATTAAAACATTATACGGGTGTGCTTACGAATGCTGTAATAAACTCAAGTACGCATACATACTTACAAACACATGTTCATGAGCACATACCAACGCACCCGAAAGAGGCGAAGCGAAGCCACCAAGCAGTCAACTTCTCCGCTACAACAACCAGTTTGTTAAATTGGTGCAAACCGTTGTCTGTGCCACTTTTCATATTTAGCAGCTTTCGGTTTTGCCTTTTTTCGTGCATTTTTGATTTCGTTTGGTCTGAAAATTTTTTAAAGTTTCATTTTCTGCAGTTTTTCACTCGGCACTCGATTGCCATTAAATGAGTTTTATGACTTTGGCGACAACTGTATTGCTGATAATAAAATCGACAACAAGCAAATTGAATCACAACAAACAGTGGCGACGCCTGCGATTGCGTGCCGGCGCGTTGTGCACCTCGAAAGTGTGCCTCGCGCTCGAACCGGTACCAAATTACATGCGCACACACTACAAAATCACTTAGCTGTATCTTGGTAATGGGCACGATGATGGCTAGAGTGTGGAGGTGCTTGAGTTATCGCTGAGTCAGGTGCAGTGGAGGACACTTTGTGATTTTGAAATAAATATAAATAGAACTAGAAACCGGCGATGAGAGTGGATAATAAGACCAATTGCCTTTATAATTCTAGCTCACTTGAGTGAGGCATGGCAAAATTGGTATATTATAAAACTGCAAAACATATGTAAAATGTCAAAATTGTGCATCTAATAATTTTATGAATGCCAAACACAATGGTTGCGCTCTTGTTTTTATAAAACTGCCTAGATAAACGATGAATTAAGTCTATTAACGGTTTTGTTAGGTACTCTACAACAAAATGGTTTCTAAACTGCCCTCACTGTCCTTGGCTATTAATAAAAAAACTATTTTCGCCATTAAAAAAATTAATTTAAAAGAAAATATTGTCGTATGTTTTTATAAAAGCCGGCTTAATTATAATTAATATTTTTATTTAATTTATTTTATTGACTTCTAAATCAGCTGTGACAATGTGTTAAATTTCCACGCTGACAAACAGATGGCGCTAAATCAGGGTCGCACTGTCAGATTTCGAGTAGATTAGCTTCAAATCTCCTCCGTGACGAGATCAACAAGTGCTATTTTTGAATGGCGAAATTTTGCTAAATCTAGCAGATTGGTGAGATAATCTACTTAGCAGCCTAAATCTCGTGATTAAGTAACGGTCGGAAGATAGTATTATACGAAGGCTGCTATATATATTTCTGGCCTAGGCAAGACTAAGTGTTGACAGGTGCAATCTGACATTTCCATTGGAAAGTTTGACATTTTTTAGCATAACATCACTCAGAACGTTTTGTCATTTAATCGTGAATTGTTTTATTTACAGGGAATTGAAAAATTCATCTCGGCCAAAAAATGGAATTATCTCGTGAACATTTTCGTGCGATCATTTTTCACAACTTTCGACGTGGATTATCACGACAAGAGTGCATCGATGAACTAAAATCTTTGTATGGCTATGAAGCACCATCCTACAGCACTGTGAAAAACTGGTACAACGAATTCAATCGTGGCCGACGCTCGCTCAAAGACGAATTCCGTGAAGGTCGTCCAAAAACAGTCGTTGTGCCAGAAAACATCGATGCCGTACGTGAACTTATAATGCAAGACCGTCATGTAACATACCTTCAGATAGAGGCATGCCTATGCATTTCTCCCACCAGCATACATTCGATATTGCATGAACACCTGGCCGTAAAAAAGGTTTGTTCTTGTTGGATCCCGCACAATTTGACAATCGCTCGTGTGGATTGGTGTAAAGAAATGCTGAAAAAATACGATCGCGGTGCTTCAAAAGACGTTGATAAGATCGTCGCAGGTGACGAATCAGTGATCTATGCGTATGAGCCCGAAACAAAACAGCAATCGACCGTGTGGGTCTACCAAGACGAGCCAAATCCAACGAAAGTTGTTCGTGGAAGAAGCACTTCGAAGCAAATGGTCGCCTGTTTCTTCGRCRAAACTGGTCATGTGGCGACTRTTCYGCTTGAGCAACGTAGGACGGTCAATTCTGAGTGGTACACCACCAGTCTTCGGAGAAATTCGAAAAACGAACAAGAGAAGACGAAATATTGTGAAACCATGACAATGCGAGCTCTCACACATCGGCTCAAACCAGCGCCTTTTTTATCCGCCGTACAGCCCAGACTTGGCACCCAATGACTTCCTTTTATTCCCACCACCCACATTAAGAAAATAATGCGTGGACAACGATTTTCGTCGCCATAAGATGCTGTTGAAGCATTCAAAAACCCTATTTTGGAGGTGTCTCAATCGGAGTGGAAAAAGTGCTTCGAAAATTGGTTTGAGCGCATGCAAAAGTKTATAAATCTTGATGGAGAATAYTTTGAAAAACAATAAAACCATTTTCGTTGATAAATATTCCTATTTTCATTATTAGGCCAGAAATATATATAGCAGCCCTCGTATATATTCAATATGAAAAAAGTGAGGAACTAACGGAAATCTTATGACCAACATACAAATTAATTCAAAGTTACTAAACCTGATGACTATCTGTCGTATTTTACAATTTCTGTCACAAATTTGTGCAGTTCTTCTAAAAAAAATTCAGAAGAAGTAGACCAGCAGCCATACACCAATAGCTGTACACATTTGGTTAACGTTTTATCGATAAAATTTAGGATATGGTATGGCATAAAAAAAAAACTGAAGAAATATTCGGCTACATCTATGTGGCTTTTCTTTGTTTTTAGCTACTCGTCAAAAGAATACTGTCGAGATAACAGCCCGGAAGGCATATCAATTTATCTACTATCGTGTGAACAGATGAAATTTAAATATGACATTCAAATGATTTCCGAATTTTCTCGGTATGTTTTTATTTTATTTATTTATATCTGATAAAAAGCTGGTTCGAATGGTTTTATTTAAAATGAAGGAACTATTATTCACCAGTCATTAGCTACTATTTAGTTAATTATGTACTTCCAATCGCTTCTTAATTTCAAAACAACATTCTCATCCGAAAAGGGATGTGTGGTGCTAGGCATACAAATTTTGCTCTAGCCGGTTTAAAAGTATTTCATTAACCAGTCGGAATGGTCGTGGAGGAGTGAGTGCTATGCTAATATGAGGTTTAGCTAATTATTACCCAAACTATAATTTCTACCTCGAATGTGAGTTTCGTATAATTTCACATTTTTCTCACTAACTCGATTATGATTAACGCCACAGCCATAGACGAAAATAGACTGTACGCACTATCTTTTTAAGATTATCCCCCCAGTGTATATGCTTTTAGCTGCCTTCGTGGCAATTGCCTATGCATATGCCTCTATTTGCATTCGTATTCCTCCTTCGCTATTAAATTATTTTAATTTATGTTAATTTCCGTTACAACGAGCCCATAAATTTCCAGCAATCACTCGTTCACCGCAATTCGAGGCGACCTACCGGCGCGGCAGCTGACCACAGCACGGCTGGCGAATGTGGCGAAATAGACCTACGCAGCGCAGGCATGTAACACCCGCCCCACGGCGCTGAGAAGCGAGGTGCAACCGGTTGGTCGGTCGGTCAGTCGACGAGTGCAACCTGCAACGTCGAATACATGCTCGAGCTCTGCCACATAGGCTGGCAGGGTTACGTGTGCCGTTACGTATGTGTAGCTGTGTGGGGACGTGCTTTAATATGCATTCATCCGAATGTGTTAAGGTTAATTCATTTGGCTTGTTGACTTAATGTCACGGCTCGGCGTGCAGCCCTGAACGCTTGCATGGCCCTCCAATGATTGTGCGCCACACGGCTGTTGCCTCGGCGCTTGCGGTTGTGCCACCGCGCTTACACACGCTGCATTCAATTCAAACTTGACAGCCGAGCGGAAATCGGCTAAGAAGTTAGAGGGCACACGAAATGCGGTTCTAACAAGAATAATATGGGGCCAAGCACAAATGCACCTAACCCACATAGTTTTGTTGATGTGTATGTGTGAGTGTGCATGCATTGCGGTGCGTGCGCTTTGTCGCTTCGGTTGCGGTCACCCGCCACTGATTGCCGTTGTAGTGGCCATCGGTGCGTGACTGCGTGAGAAATATGACAGTGCAATGGCGTTTGCGTGACAGCTCACCTTTGTAGAAAACATGTTAAATAAATATCGTTATTGTTATGCATTAGAAATATCGCCGGTGTACAAGCAAATATTTGTTGCTTCAGTCAGGGCAACATGACAGCTAATTGTTCCATTGTTCCCTGTAAAAAACTTATTTTATAAATACATGTAATATATATGTACAAGCTGTTGAGAATAGTATAAGCAAGGGTTTGTATAAAGTGGAAAAGTTATATAGAAGTATAAAATTTAATTTGCGTTGGCCAAATTAGCGCCCTGAATGTGAATAGAAGTTAAAAGAAATATAATAAAAAATTGTATTTCATATGCACTCATGAAACCAAAATATTAATTTTCGAGGAGCTGCCAAGTTTTTTAATATTCTAAGCTTTTGTCTATAGTGCTAGTACTTGGATGATATTAAAATAATGACTACAAAAATATACGAATATGTGTATGTATATCACGTTGGTCAAATCAGGGCTAGTTATTTCGTAAAGTTAGTGATAACTTGAACCACGAATTTTAATAAATCAGACCATATAAAGGCGGATATGTTCGCAAATATGTTCGTTCATCCGAACCTTCGCGAACAAAACGAGGCACAAGAAATGTGGATACGAGCACTACCTTGGAATCGACTGTGGTCTGCTAAATCGAACTAAGTTAGGTTAAGTTCAAAGGTCGATCGTAATATTGATCTCACTTGGATCGCTTAAACCGCCTGTCCGTTGTGGTACCTAAAGCTCTCTTACAACTTTCACAACATGCGTCCAATATGATTTTTACCTTACCGAATGTATGCCTATTTGACGATGTCCAGTATGAACATCAATGATTTCGAAAAAAAATAAATTTGCCAAATGCAAGTAGTTCAGTAGATCTCATGTCTTCTATTCTAGGCCAAAAAGAACTCGCAGTGGCACAGGAGTTTGCCAAGCGCGCTAGAACGCAACATTATAATGAAAATCCATTGCGATGTTCGCGGAGCTAACTTTTCGATTTGGCAGTAATTCCACTATGAGCGAGAACTCAAACGGGTCTGATAATGAAATTTTACTGTCGCAGTGAATGCTCACCACCCTAAGAAAGGCTGCACTTCGTACCAGTACGTCTTCGGCCTCCTTAATAGCAGCAACTTCTGACAGTAAAACACTACAATGGTCCACAAATCCCTCCAGCCTGTAATGTCCGTGGTTGTTAAGCGGAAATTGTGACAAGAAACACTGTGACAGTTTTGATAAACACTCTTTATTTGGCTCCAGAAATCCGATCCACGTCTATACAGTGCGATCCCAATATACTGCAAAACTATACCGCTCTCGCCGGTTACCTGTTATTCCGATTTTTCGCCGCGGCCAATGCGGTCGGGAATTGTCGTGGTAGTCGGGCGAAGCAGCGACGAATTGTCTACACCGGGCACTTGCCGTCATTAGTGCAGCCCCGTTATCACAATGTTGTTGATGATGTTTTCTTATTTTTACTAGCACTTGTTGTTGTTGTCGTTGTACTTATGGCGAGTGCTTTTGTCGTAAATTGAATGTGATGTTTGCGCGAGTCGATGTCTGTATGTATACATGCATTTTGTGTGCACATGTATGTATGTATATATTATGTATGTGTGTGTGAGTGTGAGTGTATGGGTAAGTAGTTATCGTAATCATTACCTCAACTGTGATATTGCAATATGATAGCGTTGTGGCATTTGCTGCTGCTGCAGCGCTAGTTTACCGGCGCAGCAGTTGTAATTGTGTTCACTTCGCTGGTTTCAGTGTTGTTGTTGATGTTGGTGCTGGTGCTGCCGCTGCCGTGACAGCTGTTGTTTACGGAAGTGATGCAACTCGTGTTGCACTGTTGGCTTTGTTGCTGCCACTCGCCTCAAGTTACAATGTTAAACTTGGCGCTCGTCGTATTTATTACTGTTGTTTGTGTTGTTGCTGATATCATTGTTGCTTTGCGAATTCGCTTTGCACCGGCAACTGAAAAGTATGCACTTTTAGAGCTTATTGTCTTTCAGCAATTTTTATTTAATTATTTTTGCTTTTTGTTTTTATCTCTCATATTGGTGTTGTTGTTGTATACACTTCGCGTTCGCTTTGTGATGCATCATCGTCGAAAGCAAAAAGCGACAAAAAGTATTTGTGAAGAGTACGATGACGACGTCAGCTACAGGAAAAGCGATGCCATCAGCCACATTCGCTCTGCCGCTGCCGACGTTGGCGTCGTCGTCTAAAGCTTGACATCAGCCGCTAGATAAACGATCCAGCTGATTTAGCTGTATTAAGCATTTTATCCAGCTTTATTGTTATTGCCGTTGTTTATCACGCCTGTCAGCGCTTGTGTTGGTGTTGTTTTTTTTGTCGCTGATTAATAAACCGCATTGTTGCAGATGTCAGCTACCACCGCGGCTCTAGTCGTCATCTCCTTTGTGCGGCCGCGCGGCCGCCGATAAGCCGTTGATGAATGTCATCATAACCGGTCAACGGTTAGTTGCGAGAGTCGGTGGCGGGGGCACCAGTCACACTTTTGGTGGCAAGCCGTCGCAGTTTTCTGGCGATAAATTTGCAGCTGATTTCGAATTTAACAGTGCTTTGAATAAAAACTTGCCATGACGAATTGCTGCTAATTTGCGACAAATTGACGAAGTGAGGGGATTTCGATACCATTGGCTGAGCTAAGGCAAACTGATTTAGCACTTTTTCAATTATCTCTACATCTTATAAAATAAAGCCTTAAAATGTGTATGTTACCTCACAGCTCAGCTAAATCTTAACCGATTTTATTCCGGTTTTTTGCAAAACATACCTTGAGCCCTCCTCTCCAACGTAGGATACCTTAAAAAATATTTTGCCTTATAAAGGCGCGACAATAAGCAAAAAAACCTCAAAAATAGACTAATTTTATCTTCACA